>NC_079444.1:42992475-43029975 GCF_903798145.1 Danio aesculapii
TCACACAGGTTTTGGCAAAAAAGGCAGACAGAAGGTGATCTGCTTAAGGCTGAATCTGAACACATCTCGACCCGGCGTCTCTATAATTGATGAAACAAAGTGAAGGTGAATCAGAGCATGACATCACCACTGACATACTACAGAAATTTCAGCTGATACATTCATTTGTTTATTTACGGCTGAGTCACTTATCTATCAGGGGTCACCACAGCGGAATGAACCAACAACTATTCCAGCATATGTTTTATGCCCCATGCATAAAGGCGCGTTCATGTTTTACTGGATCCGGCACTTCATATTTGGTCATGTACCTACACATTTGGTCATCAACGCCTTCAGGCAATCCTAATCCAACTCGATTCATTTATTTGACTCTGAGTTGACTATTTCATTAAAGAATCAATAGTTTTAAACACGGTGCACTTTCAGATTTAAACCTCAGCTTTCATTCACTTAGTGCTGTGTTACACACTGCATGAAGATCATTCTCAAAAACCCATAATAGGGGCTCTTTAATAGAACCTTTATTTCATTAAAGTATAAATTATATAATATACTGTGTAATATAAGTGATACAAAATAAGCGCAAAAACTGCTAATGGAATATTGTTAATATGATAAATTGGCTCCATAAGTTCAGTAAAAAATAAAAATAATAAATTAATTACATTTTTTTAAATAAAATAAAATAATAAATTAATAAAAAATAAGAAAAATAAAAAAACAAACAAATCAAATAAATAAAAAATAAATATTTATATACAAAATAAATAAATAAAAAATAAGAAAAATAAAAAACAAACAAACCAAATAAATAAATACAAAATAAAAATATAAATAAATAAACAAACAAACAAATAAATCAATCAATAAATTAAAATAAGAAAAATAAAAAACAAACAAACAAACAAACTAATAAATAGAAAATAAATAAATAAAAAATAAGAAGCAAATAAATAAATAAATAGAAAATTAATAAATAAATAGAAAATAAATAAATAAATAAGAAAAAACAAACAAACAAATAAAAAATAAAAAAATAAATAGAAAATAAATAAATAAATAAGAAAAATAAAAAACAAACAAATAAATATAAATAAAAATAAATAAATAAAAATAATAGAAAATAAATAAATAAATAAGAAAAATAAAAAACAAACAAATAAATAAAAATAAAAATAAAGAAAAAAATAGAAAATAAATAAAGAAAAATAAAAAAACAAACAAAAAAATAAAAATAAATAGAAAATAAATAAATAAATAAGAAAAATAAAAAACAAACAAATAAATAAAAATAAATAAAAATAAATAAATAAAAATAATAGAAAATAAATAAATAAATAAGAAAAATAAAAAACAAACAAATAAATAAAAATAAATAAAAATAAATAAATAAAAATAATAGAAAATAAATAAATAAATAAGAAAAATAAAAAACAAACAAATAAATAAAAATAAAAATAAAGAAAAAAATAGAAAATAAATAAAGAAAAATAAAAAACAAACAAATAAATAAAAATAATAGAAAATAAATAAATAAATAAGAAAAATAAAAAACAAACAAATAAATAAAAATAAATAAATAAAAATAAAAATAAATAAATAAATAAATAAATAAGAAAATAAATAAATAAGAAAAATCAAAAACAAACAAACAAATAAAATTAAATAAATAAATAAATAAATAAAATGACATACATGTTGAGCAGAAATGAAAAAAAAAGGGCAGTGAAGTAAGGTTTTATTGTTTAGTGTTCTGGTGTTGGGTGGCATGGTGGCTCAGTGGTTAGCACTGTGGCCTCACAGCAAAAATCCAGCAAGCATTTTTTGTTTTTAAAAGATGTCTAATAGATGTCCAATAGTCGTCTAAACATAGTCATCTTAGCTAAAGCAGGGCTAAATTTGGGCTGTCAGTGAAAATCTAATAGACGTCCAAGAATTGGCCAAAACTAGTCATTACATATACAGAGATGAATGACTAGTCTAGTTTTGGGCTATGTCTATTACATTTTCACTGACAGCCCAAGTTTAGCCACCCTGTTTACATTTAGATGTCTATCAGACGTCTATTAAACACAAAATTGTTTGCTGGGAAGGTCACTAGTTCGAGTCCCAGCTGGTTCAGTTGGCATTTCTGTGTGGAGTTTGCATGTTCTCCCCGTATTGGTGTGGGTTTCCTCCGGATGCTCCGGTTTCCCCCACAGTCCAAACACATGCGCTATAGGGGAATTGATGAACTAAATTAGTGTGTGTGTGTGTTTTTGGGAATGAGTGTGTATGGGTGTTTCCCAGTGCTGTGTTGCAGCTGGAAGGGCATCCTCTGCGTAAAACATATGCTGGAATAGTTGGGGGTCATTCCGCTGTGGCGACCCTTGATAAACAAGGCACTAAGCCGAATGAAGGACTGCTGTGGTGTTTGGTGTCCTCCAGGTGGCAGTGTTACACTACACTTCTCTGTCTGATCTGCTGGAATCACAATAGAGGCGGATTCACCACGACAAACACAGATCTGCTGGAAAACTTTGAGATGCTGTAATATTTCCACCAATAAAGCCTCAACAGTCCTGCAATGCTGACGGCAGATGCTTTATGTTGAACATTGTGTGTGTGTGTGTGTGTGCGTGTGTGTGTACATATTTATATATTTATACACACTTACATATGCACACACCTACACAAGTATATATACAAGCACACATACAAGCACACACATGCCCTTAAACGCGCATATACGTAAATACGCACACACACTGTTACTCACACAAGTCCACATGCATGCACAAACACACTCACACAACTGCACACACACACACACATGCACACACACGCACGCACACACACACACACAAAAATAAGCACACTGTTACTCACACAAGCAAACATACACACACATTCACATACACTTACAATCGCATACACAATCACACACAAATATGCACACACATTTGCAACTTACACTCACACAGAAATACGCACACAAACACATGTGCAATTACTCACACACACACACACACAATTGCATACACACATACACACAAATTCACACACACACTCACAATCGCACACACACACACGCACACACACACACACAGAGACACACACACACACAAAATCACACACACAAATGCACTTATACGCACACACATACACAACTACACACACAGACACTTACTCACACTAGCACACAAACACACATTTGCATACACACAAACGCACACACACAGAAGAAGAAATCAGGCTTTACTTTTTGGTTTCATTGGTTGTATTTAATAAGCAATATAATCATTGTGGGCCGGTTTGCAAAGGCAATACTCTACTATTTAGATGAAGGTAGGGCCACAAACTTTTTCTGCTTACGGCCCCCAAATGTACAGGGCCGGCCCTGATTTATATATATATATATATATATATATATATATATATATATATATATATATATATATATATATATATATATATATATATATATATATATATATATATATATATATATATATAAATATACTACATACTATATACTACAGTGCTCAGTATACAGTTGAAGTCAGAATTATTAGCCCACCTTAGATTTTCTTTTATGAATATTTCCCAAATGATGTTGAACAGATTCAGGAAATGTTCACAGTATGTCTGGTAATATTTTTTCTTCTGGAGAAAGTCTTATTTGTTTTATTTCAGCTAGAATAAAAGCAGTTTTTAATTTTTTAATAGCCATTTTAAGGTCAATATTATTAGCCCCTTTACGCTATATATTTTTTTGATAGTCTACAGAACAAACCATCATTATACAGTAACTTGCCTAATTACTCTAACCTGCCTAATTAACCTGATTAACCTAGTTAAGCCTTTAAATGTCACTTTAAGCTGTATAGAAGTGTCTTGAAGAATATCTAGTTAAATATTATTTACTGTCATCATGACAAAGTTATTAGAGATGAGTTATTAAAACTATTATGTTTAGAAATGTGCTGAAAAAAATCTGCTCTCCGTTAAACAGAAATTGGGGCAAAAATAAACAGGGGGGCTAATAATTCTGACTTCAACTGTATATGAGTACACCCCTCACAAATAATTTAAATTCATTTTTTTAATACGAAGCTCTACAATATTACATTTGTGCATATAGATTAGATTAGTCAGGACTGAAGCCAAATCTGGAGCTTATCTAACAAAATAACTTACAATAATAGGCCAAAAACTAGCACACCCAACTTTATATGCTATAGAAAAATATTAAATACACATTTAAAAAGAGCAAAAATCAAGAGAAGCAAAAAAAAATGTGAAAAAGTTTTGATTTCTATTAAATTGTCAGAAAAATGTGAAAAATGTTGTAGGTTGTAATTTATTTTGCAATATTTTACTTGAATGTAAATGTTTTATCTTTCCATTTTAGTTTGTTTTGTTTTGTTTAAATGCACCAAAACACACTGTCTATATTCACTGAGAAATGGAGAAACATATTCATTTTCAAAATAGGCTGTACTCAATTATGCTAATGTAACCGTACTCTCTTTTGATCTGCGTTGTGTTGTGTTGTCAATAACGAGAGGACACCATTTTGAGTCTGCACAGAGAATGTTTGTATGTTTGCGTCAGCTCGCGGGCCTCAGCTCATCCCATTAAATGTACACTCTTTAGTTTAGGGAACAGGTGGAAAAGCGAAAGAGCGAGAGGCGCTGCGCAAGGACACGAAGACAGAAAAGAGAAAAATAGCTCTCACAATTACAAAAACCAGCATATGAACCGTGACCATCCTCATATTACATCATCAAAATACAATCAGAAATGCATACCTGCACAGAGGAGGTTAATATGTTTGCGACAGATCGCCAGCCTCAGCTCATCCCATTAAATGTACACTGCCAACAAAAATAACATTCTACAACATAACAATCTGTTTTTACATCAGTAAATAAAACAAATCATTCAAACTAAACTTAAATATGTATGTGTGTGTGTGTGTGTGTGTGTTATTTACGACCAATGCTAAGTTCTATGTGGAGCAGGTATAGCATGCCTCTTCAGTTCAGGGAAAAGACTGCTCAAACCGTAGTGCAACAGGTATGGCTGCTTGGACTATACCACCTTGATGTTAACCCCAAGGGGGAGAAGAGGTGAAACCACTGTCTCTTTTTACATTCATATTGTGAACACAAAACACTTTTAAATTAACACTAAACAAGAGGAAAATGAAGTGAAATCAATATACTTAAAATGATCCTGTTACACTGAGCACTGTGTATATATAAGTGATGCGCGGATGGCGGTTATATCCGCGGGTGCTGAGGATAATCCGCGGGTTGGGTGGGTCGGGTAGTAAAAAATACATTATGATTAATTGCGGGTCGGTTGCAGGTGGATGTAGCGGGACATGGCAGTGGACCAGCGAAAAAGCAGAGAGTGGGCTTTGCAGAATGGGAAGATGAGATGCCCAATAATAATGAATGAAGTGCAAGAGCAGCCCACTGTTCAGTTTCAGTTAGAGGAGTCACCAGAGGAAAATCTGCTATCGTTCTAGAAGAAACAAGGTCGCATGTTTCCACAACTGCAGCGCCTTGCGAGAAGAATCTTGTTCATTCCTACAAGCGGTGCGAGCGAACGCTTATTCAGTGTAGCTGGCTGCGTTTTGGAGGCGAGGCGGAATCGCCCGAATCCAGGCACAGTAGATGCTGTTCTGTTTTTACACAGTGCGAAGAAAAAGGCAGAGTAAACACAACACAGCTGCTGTTTAGGCTGAAGCAGAACCCTTTTTGTTATCTCGTTCTTGTATCTGTAAAAGCTCAAATGTTTTATTTTTACTTTCTGTATCTATTAGAAAATGAGGAAAATGTAGTCTAAAGACAAACTTTTGTTTTTATAAATAAATGTTCACTTAAAAACGTTTACGATTAACATATTATTTTACTATCAGAGATGTGCAGATTAAAGCTCACTGAATCTGCTGTTAATATCCACGGTGACCTATTATCATGCCTAAATCGAAGAATTCATTTATTAAAGTGACGATGATAGCCTAGTGGTTAGCGAGTCGACATATGGTGCAGTAGCACGTCAGGGCGTCACGAGTTCGAATCCCGGCTCAAGGACATTTTCCTACCCTACCCCCCTCTCTCTCTCCAACTTCGCTTCCTGTCCTAAATACTGTCCTATCTAATAAAGGCAAAATAGCCAAAAAATAAATCTTTTAAAAAAAAAAATTTAAAAATATGTGCGGGCGGGTGGCGGGTGGATGATTAGTATGAAGCCGGGGATTCGGGTGTCATTTCAGCTGATCCGCGCATCTCTAATATATATATATATATATATATATATATATATATATATATATATATATATATATATATATATATATATATATATATATATATATATATATATATATGTGTGTATCAAATAATCTGTTGTTTATTTATTCATTTTTTTATAATAATTTTTTCTGGGTTTTTCACCTTTATTGGATCGGACAGTAGAGAGTATTGACAGGAAAGCATGGGGAGCAGAGAGAGGGGAAGGATCGGCATAGGACCACGAGGCGGAATCGAACTCTGGTCGCTGTGTGCACCGGAGTGCATGTGGTGACGCACTAACCACTACACCACTGGTGCCGACCTGCTGTTTATTTTATACACATAAAACCCATCCAGACATAGCCCCGGGGACATATTTCGCAGTTCTCAAAAATGTAGCCCTGGGCACATATGTCGTGGTTTATAAAACTGTAGCCCTGGGCACATTTTCCCAATGAGCCTGTGTTTGAAATAACCTTGGTCTGGAGCCTATGAGCTTTGAAAACTTTTCAGACAAACACACTCAAGAGGATATTCCATATACTCCATCTTTAATGAAGATGCACAGACTGTTTCCAAAAGCAAAAGTGGCACGGGGTCACGGGGCACTGGAGGGCGAGGGCCAGCTGGGGATTAGGTGTTGCTTCGAGAACACATTTTTACAGGCGTCTCTGGGGACGAAAGCATCCCTGAGTGAGAAACGACACGCCTCGCTGTTCTTGGAGAGGAGAAAAGTTGAAGATGTGAGGCTGGAACGGAGCGAATGCGGATGAAGCGGCTTTAAATAATGCATCCGCTGCTCTTCTGCTCTCGTTCGCATGGATTCATCTCAACATCCAACTCCATCTCAGCTCAGCTCATGTGCGCTCGCAGCAGTCTAAACACGCAGCACACACACTGTAAAGTACATATGAAATCAAAACTAAGCATGTTGATTTTGTTAGCGCACATTGCTAGTTTTGTGCTGAACAATTCATCTTTGCGTGTCATTAAGAAAATGATAGTGTGCTCTTGTAATCTTTAATTGAAATCTGAAAATGTGCTTCCTGTTTGTTTTCCATTGAATGGTCATATTAGGTCTGTTTGAGCTAATGGGCGGGGCTAACATACTTAACCACTCCCCTCCAGCTGTATGTTTTGACAACAAACAGAAATGGTGAGCAGAGGGAGTCTGTTAGGTTGTAATAATCTCTCCCCAAACCCTTTTCCACATCTTTTTGAATGAAACGCCTTCTTTACTACACCCAATCAGCTTTCAGTAGATAAAAACAAGCCACACCCACTGTTTTGTCATTTTTTATATCGTTTCTCTAGGAACTGTGTCACAATACGGAAAAATAAAATGCAGACTTCAAAGGCTTTATTTCACCAAAATGAGGATGAAATGAGGATTCAGTCTTCATTTACTCTCCCCAGAGGATTTTTTTAGCTTGACAGGCATCAATATGGAAAAGAGCAAGAGTAAATTTTTATTCGTTCACTTTTTGGGCCATTGGTTTTATTAAATTAAGAATGTTTTAATTTTTTGTATTTTAGCTAGTTGTCAAAGAAAATACATCACAGTCAGTGGGTGTGGAATGGAGCGAGGACTCAAGTGCAGGAAAATTATGAGTTTTTATTAACTATAAAATAATAATAATAATAATAATAATAATAATAATAATTCCTTACATTTATAAAGTGCTTTTCTGGACACTCAAAGCGCTTTACACATAGGGGGGAATCTCCTCATCCAACACCAGTGTGCAGCCTCCACCTGGATGACGCGGTGGCAGCCATTTTGCGCCAGACTGCACACCACACACCAGCTGATTGGTGGAGAGGAGACAGAGTGATGAAGCCAATTAAGATATGTGGATGGTTAGGAGGCCATGATGGATACAGGCCATTGGGCAGATTTGGCCAGGATGCCGGGGTTAAACCCCTACTCCTTTTTGAAGGAAATCCTGGGATTTGTAACGACCACAGACAGTCACGACCTCGGTTTAACATCTCATCCGAAAGACGACGCTCACTTAACAGTATAGAGTCCCTGTCATTATACTGGGGCATAAGGACACACACAGACCGTAGGTTGGGCGCCCCCTGCTGGCCTCACCAACACCACTTCCAGCAGCAACCTAGATTTCCCATGTGGTCTCCCATCCAGGTACTGACCGGGTGGGATATTTGGAGAACTGGCACAGGACAGCAGATAAGAGGAAACTATAAACAAGAGCTGACAAACAAACAGGTGAACTGAATAAACTTCGGGTGCACTCACACTATGCTATTCACACTATGCGTTTCCTGGTTCCTTTGACAAGTGTGAGTGCTCTAATTCGTGCCTGAGAATGGTTCAGTTGGCCAGCCCTGGCCTGGTTGGAAGAGGTGTGGCAGAGTGCGGTTCAGTTGGGCTTTTACGCTTGTAGTGTGAATGCAAAGCAAGCCTGAGCCCGAAACTGAAGATGCGACATCACTAAGAAACTGTTTTATATGGATTTCTTAATCATTCTTACTTTTTAATAAATGCAAACTGTCGTAGTCTTTTAAAGACGCAAACCCCTCACTGCACGACAGCTGCACCTTCAGCAAACCTCCTAATACCTGCAGCACGAGGACTTTTATGATAATTTATGAGCATTAAATATACTGCATCTGTTCGGCAAAATATTTGCCTGTGTCACCGCATCCCAAACCACTAAAATGATACAAATCAATACACCTAAAGCATCATCCACTGTGCTGAGCGAGAGCGCTTCTCTTCTGTTAGACTGAACAGTTGCATTATCAATGATGGATGTAAAAGAGGTCGGTGGGCTGAGTCCATAGCTGGACACGAGCTGTGCTCTCTCCTCACGCTGTGACATCGCAAGCAGACTCCTATAGAGCTCGCATTTGATCATGTGCCAATCACGAGCACAGGCAGCCAATCAAAACGCAGCTTAGGTCTGCTGTACATTGAATCTATTGACTGACGTTTCATTCTGTTTAGATAGAGAGAAAGGTTGCATACTTTGCTTACGAAACCAAAACTAACTAGACTGTAGCGCTGAGAACGAAAACACCATGCCACAAACAAAACAACAAACACACCAGGACAAGGTTGCACATCCTGAGCATGCCCGCGTCAAGGGGGAATGCGCACGGCCTGAACACACCAAGACGGCGCTCATACAAAGACAAAGACAGACAATGACTAGTGTCCGCCAAAACAAGACTTAACAAGACTAAAATGGCAGAATCCTAACAACTGTACTCTAAAAAAAACACTCAAAAAATGGTGTTTTCTCTTTGTTTAAACATACTAACTTAAAATGAGCTACAACAACACGATTTTTTAAATCGCAACTTGATTGTTGCAACAACCTAATTTCTTATGTTCAATCTACTTTAAATTTGCAAAAGCTTAATAATTTATTTGACTTAATAAGTAATTTTACTTTGTTTGTTCATGTTATCCCAACACAAATCGATTGTGTGGAACCCAACATTTATTACAGTGTTTAGACTGCTGCACTGACAAATGATTCATTGGATTTACACAATTTATTTAAGGTAAGTGATTGCAAACAATTTATATGGGCTGAACTTAAACAAATTAAAACATACACTGTAAAACACAAAAGGTTAAGGTAACTCAAACCATTTGAGGAAACCGATTGCCACAAACCATTTAAGTTCAAAAACGAATCCTAATAAGTACTGTGAACTTAATCCATTTGAGTAAATGAAGCAATCTGAGCACAATAAAACCCAATAAATGAAGAGAACTCAAACCAACTGAGTACTGTAAAATCCAACAAGTTAAGGTAACTCAAAAAGTTTGAGGAAACCGTTTGCAACAAACCATTTGAGTTTAAAAAAAACTGAGTATGAACTTAGTGAACGAAGTGTGAACTTACTCCATTTAAGTTGAAGTAATGAGGTATTTAATTAACTCATTACCTTCAACACTGAGTTCAAAACTCTTTTCAAATGAGTAGAATGAACTTTCAGTCAATTTTGAGTTAACTACACTCATTTCATTTGATAAAGTTGACTGTTGGGTTTTACAGTGTAGTAATGTTCAACTTTTTTTTGTTTTGTTTAAATTCAGCCCATTTAAAGCGTTTGCAACCACTTACCCTAAAAAAAATAGAGTAACTCCAGTGAATCCTTGTTTTCAGTGTGTGGACGTGTGGATACTGAGTTGACGGAGTAAAATGAAATGTTGATAACTAAGACAGACGCGGCAGGAGGCAGATGAGTCTTTGTCGAGCCACTTAAGAAAGATGATTTGATCTTCTTAGCTTCTGTTTCCATTAGCCGTGCAGCATTAGCGATCGGCAGGGATTCAGTCGCTGGTTCTGCTGGAATCCTGACGCTCTTAATCAAACCAATTACAGCACAGAAGAGGACGGAAGATGCAGGACTGCTCAGACACCGCTGCTGAGCTACACACACTCACACACACGCTCATTCATCATTTGTGTGTATACTAAAAATTACATGGCAAAAAAATCATGACAACAAATGTTTCGACTACTTTAAGTGACTAGAAAATGTCCATTAATTCAACAGTGTAGTTTTGTGTCAGTCATTTGTGAAGTTGTTCTGTTGCAAATCATTTTCAGTTTCATGAAAGTGTTCGTGTTTACCAAATGTTAGCTTATGCAAATTGAAGATCTATATAAGTAAAACTTGTGTTCTGATGACACTGATATATACAACAGTAATATATATATATATATATATATATATATATATATATATATATATATATATATATGTATATGTATATATATATATATATATATATATATATATATATATATATATATGTATATGTATATGTATATATATATATATATATATATATATATATATATATATATATATAAATATATATACACACACACACACATGTATATATACACATATATACATACATACATATATACATATATATATATATATATATATATATATATATATATATATATATATATATATATATATATATATATATATATACACATATATTCATATTTATATACATATATACATATACATACATATATACATATATACATATATATACATACATACATATATATATATATATATATATATACATATATATATATATATATATATATATATATATATATATATATATGTATATATATATATACATATATACATATATATATATATATACATATATATACATATATACATATATATATATATATACATATATATATATATATATATATATATATATATATATATATATATATATATATATATATATATATATATACATATATATATATATATATATATATACATATATATATATATATATATATATATACATATATATATATATATATATATATATATACACAGCATTTCTGTCTGGTTCTTGAATCTGATTGGCTGATGTAGCCATGTGGTATTCTGCCAGTAACAGCACTCGACCAGCCCCTTCAACCTTGTGTATTACTCCACCCACATACAGCAGCAAACTGAGGACACTCTACAGTTTCACAAATATTGCAACTGTTGGATAACATAATGTACTGTTGAGGGTTTTTTAGTCCAGAATGTAGTTGGTTAGATTGCAACTATGCGGTTTATTTATAAGCAGTGTTGGGCAGGCTACTTGAAAAATGTAGTGAGCTAAGCTATTAGCTACACTACTTAAAATGTAGCTTAACTACACTAAAAGCTACACCATGGGAAATGTAGCAAGCTAAGCTAAAAGCTACTTTGCAAAAGTACATTTAAGCTATTTTTGCAATTTTCATTTTTAAATCGAAGCAACTTAAATTATCTTTCAAATCTTAGTGATCACTAAAACTGTCAATGAATCATATGAGGGAGAATTGTTCAGTTCAGTTATTTACTGTAAATAATATGCTGTACTAAACAGAAACAAATTATAGTATATAACAGCAAAAACTACAAATCTAATAAAACCAGGTGTTACGCATTTAAAATACTATAGTAATGTATAGTAAAGGGAAATATTTATGAATAAGCATTAAATTACACTAGCTTACATATTGTGGTATCATTAATAACTATCATGAAATAATAGTAATTACCGTAGTATACTTTAGCCTTTACTGCAGTAAACTTATATATATATATTCCTCTCCCTCAGTCATCTTTCCATCAAGCAAGTTTCTCGTGTCAGCCCAATGATTGAAAATTAGTGAATGAATGAATTATAAAAATGACAACAACAGTTACAAAAATATAACAATAATAATTAGAACATAACATTATTATATATAATACTCATTTTCCTTCAGCTTACTCTCTTTATTAATCAGGGGTCGCCACGGCAGAATGAACCGCCAACTTATCCAGCACTGTTTTATGCAGCGGATGCCCTTCCAGCTGCAACTTAGTACTGGGAATCTATGGCCAATTTAGCTTACCCAATTCCCCTATAGTGTATGTGGAAACCAGAGCACCCAGAGGAAACCCACGCCAACATGGGGAGAACATGCAAACTCCACACAGAAATGCCAACTGACCCAGCCGGGACTCGAACCAGTGACCTTCTTGCTGTGAGGTGACAGTGCTAACCACTGAGTCGTCATGCCCCATTAATCCAATCATATCTCTATAATAATATTATATCTCTACTGAACTGTTAAGTGTTTGTGTGTGAGACTGTGTGTGTTTTTGTGCGAGAGAGAGAGCGAGAGAGAGAGAGTGTGTGTGTGTGTTTGTGTGAGTTTGTGTACCTGAAAGAAGCCTGGAGGAACAGGGCCGACTGGCATCCCTTCTCCTGGCTGCATGTTTCCAAGAACAGGACTTGGAGCCGCTGCTGCGCTCTATGAAAACACACACACACACAATACCAGTTAGGGTTGCCACAGCGGAATGAATCGCCAACTAATCCAGCATATGTGTCATAATCACCAGCGATCTAATCCTTGCAGATTGCTGGTATATACGCAGATTGCTAAAAAAACTACAAATCCCCTATTATAAGGACTACATATCCAGTCATGCCCCATACTTACACATACACACCTGTTCTCGATCACAGTAGATTACACACACACACAGCCGGAAGATCGGTACAGACTGATTACAAGGACCATTCATACAGCACACACACGCATCAGTGCTGAGTCTTGTTTAGGGTTGGGTATCGTTTGGGGTTATTTAGATACCGGTGCTAAATCGATACTTTTAAAACGGTACCTGTGCCAAAACAGTGCCTAAACCGATACTTTTGAGCCACAAAATTATGGTGGATGACACAATCTTTAAAAAAATAATTTTATTAGAACAATATAATTAAAGTTTAAAGTAAACATCAATTGATATTTTATATATTTGAATTACATTAATATATTTCCTTTGATCATTTGTTGGTTAGCATGAATTTAAGATTTGCATTATGAAAATATATTAGCTTACTACTAACTAACTGTCATCAAAATACTGAACTCTTTTTTACTAAAATACTGAACTTAACTTTTCTAGGGTTGGGGCTTGTGACTGTGTTTACATGGTTATCAGTAATCTAATATTTTGCTTTAATCTGAATAAGACAATAATATGATTAAGGTGTTTACATGAGCTGCTTTTTGAATGTTCCTTTCATGATCCTGTCTTATATGTTATAGTACATAGATCGATTAACGTCATCGCGTCACTGCGCTATCCATGTTTCCTCCAGTTTCATGTAATTTCAGGTGTTTCATTTTTAATTTTTCAACTTTAACTGCAGTTTCACTTTCATTCAGGAATATTTCATTCATGCCCCCACGACAAACTGAGGTATTTGATGCGAGCATTATGTAAGGACTGGTGGAAGAGTGCTCTTTTAATGGAATTTGATACCGCACGTTGAATGGAGAGAAAAAACCTCTGGAGGTAATCAAAAATCACTGTTTACATGGTAGTCTAGACTCTAAATCAGAGTACTGTCTTAATCATATTAAAATCAGAGCATTGGTGTCCATTTATGTACTCACTGAAAGTACCAGATGATGTCTTTGAGCCCTCAAATGTGTCATTAAGTTTGACGTGTTTCCCCCTTACACACAACTTTTGTACAGCATCTGCTTCACGTTGCTGTGTCAGAATCATTGCTTGTAAAATACGCTTTAGAATGCTTAGTTGAAGCAAATTTGACGAACGCGATCATGCGTGTTGATCTGAAGAGAGTCGCTCTCGCTCACCGAATGCGCTGTACTGCGTGTGTTGTGTGCGTCCGTTCCCTAAGCAACAAGAACAAACGCCTGACATCGCCTGTCCGTATTCCTCAAAGTTGTTTAGAATTAAATGTTTAGAGATGGTGTGACAACGCGTACCTATGTGTGCCTTTGATGCACTCCTTGATGCTTCTTGTGTCTTTAATGCAGCACCAGTGGCACCAAAATTAGGCACCGAAATTCATATGCTGATTCGGTCCAGTACATACCGATTACAAAGGTACTGGTGCTATAATGGCAACAGGTGTCGGTACCCAACCCTAGTCTTGTTTAGCCATATTGTGAAAATTACGATGTGTTTTCCTTGCCTTGCTTTGTTTTATTGATTATTCCTGTCTGCTGCATGCCTTTGACCATCCGCCTGTTTACTGACCACGATTCTGGATTTTCTGTGTACATCTGTTTGCCCCTGTGTTGATTGTTGCTTGCCTGACCATTCTTGTTAATAAACCTGCATTTGGATCTCCAGTCTTTTGTCAGTGCCCCATCACATCACAATATGTTTTATGCAGCAGATGCCCTTCCAGCCACAACCCAACACTGGGAACACACACTTCAACTCACTTATAGCGCATGTGTTTGGAGTGTGGGGGAAACCGGAGCACCCGAAAGGAAACCCACGCCAACATGGGAAGAACATGCAAACTCCACACAGAAATTCCAACTGACCCAGCCGGAACTCAAACCAGAGACCTTCTTGCTGAGAGGCCATAGTGCTAACCACTGAGCCACCCTGCCACTCCCTTTATATCTTTATTTAAATCTGTTTTTACCTTAAAAACCCCTGGATTTAAAAACCTTGCAGTCACATTCCAAAACAATGATAATGAAAGTCTTTAAGGCATGTGAAGCACACGCTGTAAACAAGAATAAGCAATGACTGAGCGCTGGCCTGTGTGGAAATAAGAGCCTGTGGTCTGTTGTAAAGCAGCAGTGTTTGGTGAAGGCGTCTGTATTGGGAATTATTGAGCAGAGACTCGAGTTACTATTTGGCTCGGCGACACCTTCAGTTTAATTCTCCATCCTGACGCATGTTTTAATCCATCTGTGAGTGTAATGGGCCTGGAAGCTTTGCATTCGGAGAGCTGCACAGTAATAACGTCATCCGTGGATCGTGAAGAAACTAAAAAAAACTCTCTGGGAGTTTATTTTAGAGATGACGGAAACAGTTCAAAGTTAGGTTGCACGATTTGATAAAGAACGGTATTTAGTTTTTTGTAGTCTAACAGTATTGATGTACAGAAATCCAATAACATGTTCTGAATTGTGGTTCCTGGTTAATTATAATCCAACCCAGGCTCATTATTCGTAGTCTTTTGTTTTGCAAATCCACCAGAGGGCGCTGTGTATGCTTATTGATGATCGCAAATTTCTCTTGCATGTTCTCTTCTCATGTAAATCCACCAGAGGGCGCAATCCTTCAAGTTCCTGGGGACCCACATCTCTAAGGACCTTTCCTGGACCACCAACACCTCCAGCCTGGTCAAGAAGGCTCACCAGCGCCTATTCTTCTTGAGGCAACTTAAGAAGAACCAGCTTTCATCAGCCGTCTTGGTGAACTTCTACCGCTGCACAATAGAAAGCATCCTGACCAACTGCGTCACAGTCTGGTATGGAAGCTGCTCTGTTGCTGAGCGTAAGGCACTGCAGCGGGTGGTGAAAACTGCCCAACGCATTACAGGGACTACACTGCCACCCATAGAGGACATCCAGAAGAAACACTGTCTGCGCCGAGCACGCAGTATTTATAAGGACTCCTCTCACCCTGCTCACAGACTGTTTTCTCTCCTGCCTTCTGGCAGGCGCTTCAGGCTCCCCCGGACAAAAAGCAGCAGACTGAGGAACAGCTTTTTCCCCAGAGCTGTCTCCCTTTTGAACTCTGCCCCTCACTGACTCTTTTGCCCCCCCAATACACCCCCACACTCCTCTAACTTATACTCCTCACAATCACTGCACTATTTAACATTTGCATATTTAAAGTTTGCACATATTCATTGCACTGATTCATTTATTTAAACTGTACATACCCACTGCACATGGACACTTGTAATTATGTTTATCTATCTGCACACTTCTGCTATTAATAGTATCCTGTACATATATTCATTTATTGTAAATCTGTTCATAGCTAATACAACCTGTATATAATGTTGATAGTACATCCATCTGTAAATATCACCATAGTTTTTCTATAACTGCACTTTATAACTTATACCTGTATCCTGCACTTGCTGCTATTGCACTGCTGGTTAGACCGAAACTGCATTTCGTTGCCTTGTACTTGTACATGTGTAATGACAATAAAGTTGAATCTAATCTAATCTAATCTAATCTAATATACACTTCAGCTGACCAGGCCAGCTTGCTGTTGACAATCAACCAGAAAGTTCTCTGGAGAGCGTTTTTGTTAGGCAGAACTAAAGCAGTTATTTTATCTTTATGGTCAATATTATTAGCCCCTTTAGGAAATACTTTTTTTGATTGTCTACAGAAGAAACCACTGTTGTCCAATGACTTGCCTAATTAACCTATTTAAGCTTTTAAATTGCACTTTAAGCTGAGTACTGCTAAGCAGGCACAGGACGTCAACATGACGTCAGATTGACGCTGTACCCCAACATTGGGGGACGTTGCATTTTATATTAAAATGAAAATTGGGTTGACGTCAGAACTCAATGGCAGACTAACGTCAATGTCCAACATCCAACCTAAAATCAACCAAATATCAACGCCTAATGATGTTACAGCTTGACGCTGTGTGGACGTTACCACTATGATGTCTATCAGACGTTGGATTTTGGTTGCCATACATGACTAATAAATGTCAGTATTTGACATCAATATGATGTCAAGATGCCAACACAACCTAAAATCAACATCATTTGATGGTGGCGTCAGTTATTGGGCGTCAAAATAACGTCGCCCTTAGACGCTGGCTAGACATTGAATTTTGGTCACTTGACGTCACTCAGGCTACGTTGCGAGATCTTTTTTTGCATATCTCTTCACACTGCTGTTATAAATGTGGCCAATATCAGATCATGGTCCTAAACTGACCCTCATGCGCATAAGTTACAAGCAGAAACTCTCTAATCATGCACACAATGTGTATACTGTATGAAGTAAGCACACTGTCAGATCATGCTTAATATGATTATTGCCCTTTAAACAGACAACCATTGTGTAAAGGGTTGTTCTGCAACTACCAATGTATATTTCGGGATTTGAAATCTAAAATAAGTCTCTTGTGATTGAAAACACGGGTCATTTGTGATTTATGACATGCACGGTGCAAGTCTTTCTGACCACCGGTGTAGTGAACTCCTCAAGGGTTAATGAGCAGCCGCAGACTGGACTGTGAGGCCTGGTTTATACTCGACGTGTCTGCTAGTTCGCTTGAGTGCGCGCGGCGAATGTGACGTCTTCGATGCGTTTACGAATGTTCGCTGTGGGTGCGTGCGACATGATTTCGACAGTTCGCATGGTGCTGCGTTTGATTTGAGTTGAATATGAAACAGTACGCCTGTACAGACATCTTTATGATCCGTCCATGCGTGATCATAGGTATAACCAATAATTATTGGCTAGAAAATGCAACAGCCGTGGGAAAGGAGGAACGTTTTTGTTTAGAAAAAGTTTAGAAAAACTTAAAGGATAGGTTTGTTAAAATCAAAAAGAGAGGCCCTGGCAAAAGTGGAGACCCGAGTGGGTTTAATACACAATTACAGAATGTTTTTCCACCATTCATAGGCTTTACACTGATCTATATATTACAATTTTGAATTTAAAACAATTTAATATGTACAAAACTAAAATGAAGTAACAAATGATTTCTTTGATAACTGGAAAGGAATATTTGAACTTACAGGTTTACAGTATACTGATGGCCTGTTTTCTAGGCTTTATTGGTGATAATGGACAGGAATGTTGGACCATTATTGCCTTTTTAGCATAAGAAGAGGACAGAAACTAGCCAGACAGTAATGTGTGAACTAGAGCAGGCTAAATCTAAAAAACATCAGTATTTTTTAGCAAGTGTACTTTTTTTTGCTTTTTTTCTTGCCATAATAAAAATACATTTGTAGAGCAACCCATGTTCTGTTGCCATTGATATTTTAATAAACGTTAATAGGTAGAACTGTCCGAGATATGAACAAAAGCAAGTGATGCATTAAAGTTTGATAAAAAAAAATCTTGAATGTTTATAAAAATCTTTATAATCATTAAAATAATTTATGAAAATAATTAAAATAAATAGTTTGAAAAAAATCTTGAACGATATTACCATGACGTAGTTCTGGAAACTTCCTACTCTGTTTAGCCGTCTGACTTTACGCTCAGTTTCTTTTAACCGCCCCCTGTCGTTTTAAAGAATATCACAACGGCGAACGCGGCAAGTATAAAAGCCTCGTCCATTTCATGAGGTGCACGCTGTTACGTCTTTATAGTTTTGCTCTAGAGTTTCAGAGGTGACATTTAAAGGTGGTTAAAATTTGTGGTGAGTTGGTGGCAAAATTTCCACAACAACAACCAAAATACTGCCAAAAATATGTGAATTTATTTACAATAGTGAAAAAGTCAAACAGAAAAGAAAAAAAAAGTATTATTTACAAGATCACACACAAAAAGAATAAATCAACGTATATTATGGTTGGGGAAACGAGAATTAAGTGGCGCCAAATAAATGAAAGCAATATAACAAAACGCCCAAATCTAGCTAATGTAACCCTCTAAACTATCTAGTAGAAAATAAACAAACAGAACATCTTCAGCGTTTTCACGCTATAACTAAACCTACTTTACTAACCAAAAATACGGAAAAAACTTACAGCGGGTGTGTTTAGACCAGGGATGGGCAAACTCGATCCTGGAGGGCCGGTGTCCCTGCATAGTTTTGCTCCAACCCTAATCAAACACACCTGCTTGTAGCTTTCTAGTGATCTTAAAGACACTAATTAGGGTGTTCAGGTGTGTTTGAATAGTGTTGGAGCAAAAGTCTGCAGGGACACCGGCCCTCGAGGATCGAGTTTGCCCATGCCTGGTTTAGACTGTGGAGTTATCTACGTGATGTAAGATGTATGTCACGTGACCTCTAAACTCCTCGAATCCCAGGGAAAGGCTGACGCCAGAGATCAGGGAATTTCCACAAGCACATATACAAGACGGTAACAGCTATGAACCCAACAAGACCAAAATCAAAACTCTAAATTAACATCAATATCACATCACATAACAAGCCAAAACACACTCAAAAGCAAGCAAACATTAGGCAAGCAAGACAGAGCAAAAGCAGCACGAGCTTCCCCACTCGCGTCCCTTTAAACTGTGAGCTCCTATCCTGATTGGTAGCTATGTTGATGACGTCACAGGGTGGAATAGAGATTGACATCTTCACGGACGAATGGGAAACTGGAATGGGCGTACCTGAGAATTGACAGAGAGGGAGGGAGGGAGCGAGCGAGCGAGAGAGAGAAGGAGAGAGAGAGAGAGAGCGAACGAGCACACACAAGCAAAACATACATATACATATATACATTTGACTGTAACAACGCGCAGTCAGCGGAGGTAATGCGGCGCCAGGCGAAAGTATAAATCCTGCTTGAAGATGGAGTTGGTTTATCTCTGTTTGCTGAGTTATTTCATTTTACTTTGTTATAAACAACAGGCACGTGCAGAGAAAGAGTTTGAACGCTCCAGCACCTGCCCTTTTTTCTCTTGGAGAGAAAGTCCCCCCTTAAAAATAAAGTGCCACCTACATCGCGTATAGATGCCCACCCAATCCGCAACATCCCCCGACGCTCTTCAGCTTTGCGATCAACCTGTGCCACAATGTTAACCAGATTGGTTATCAAGCACCAGTTTTACCTTCAAAGTCTTTTTCAAAATGAACGACCAACTTTCTGTGGAAAAGTAATATCCCTGTGTGCCATATTATACTGCTGCCGAGGAGTGGATGATGTTTGCAGCACAGAATGGTGATGCATGTCACTAAAAGATTATGCAAAATTCACATGATATCCTACATAACAGTTCACACTGGCTTGCATTGCAAAACATCAGATCTGTGTCTGATTTAACAGCACATATGAAAGTGGCACAGATCTGAAGTGAAAAGATCAGATTCCATGCGGTTTGGGCTGTTCACACTGTCAAGACAAAAACAGATCTGAGTCACAAAATCAGATTCGGATCATTTGCCTGCAGTGTGAACATATCCTAAACTCAAGCTAATACTTAATACTAATATTCTGTTTAAATATGTGTTGAGAAAATCTTTGTCTTACGTTTCTTGAGAAATACTATACTAATAATTAATTTCACAGGAGGGCTAATCATTTTGTCTTGAACTGTACAGTATACTAAAGATAATAATTTCTTTAAGAGGTCATTCCAAGCTTAATAAATATGCCTATTTGTTTCAGTTTCTCTGTGATTTCCTCAAATAAATCTCAACAAGAATGCGAGAATTACTCTTTCTAATTCAACACAATGGTATTTGCTAGAAAAAACACAGCTTTCTAGGTAAAGCTAGTGGAAAAAGTGGCAAGGATCAATATTTTTTTGGTGTAAAATCTCAGTGTTGATACTTGATGCAAAAAGCAAAGCAAACAAAGCATCTAAACAGAGACTGTCACGAGAGAAGCACTTCAAGCAAAACCCAGCCTTCAAATCCGGACATGAAGTCATTAATTAACAGCGCTTTTCCTCGTTACTCTTCCCATTTAGCAGTTTGGAAACATTGGACGCAGCCTGCATGAACATCCATCTGTTACTGCGGAAAACTGTTCACCACCATAAATCCCTCCAGCACTTCACAAGACATTTCCCTCGCTTTTGTGGCTTTGAATGTCTGACTTTGCAGTGGCGTTTCTGAAAACATGGTGCCATTGCTTTTGCTGTGAAATTATATAGACAAAAATATTGTAATGGTATTTATTTTTGGACCTCAAAAATCATCAGGCTCTGTAATATTTCTATAAAAAAAACACAGACAGAAATTTAAAGGGACAGTTCACCTTAAAAAACTGAGAGATTTAAAGCCAATAAGGTGATTTAGAACAAATAATATTCACAGTATACTATCTGTCTATCTGTCTGTCTGTCTATTTATCCATCCATCTATCTATCTATGTCTGTCTGTCTGTCTGTCTATCCACCCGTTTGTCCATCCATCCATCCATCCATCCATCCATGCATCCATCCATCTTAGAGATGAACCAATGTACTAAGAAATAATATTTATCAGCACATTGGTAATAAATGTATTTAATTTAAAATATAAATATAACTGAGTTATATTTAATAACTCAGAATCCATGCATTAGTTTTAGTCGGATAAAAACTAACGCCTACTGTATGCAATACTATATGTAAAAACTAAATTATTATAAACTAACTACACTGGGAAACGGCAAATCAACGAACTATGTTTGTGATAATGGGACCTTGGCTAACGACGGTTTTGAGAAACGCATCTAATTATATATTTTTCACTATAGACTATCCTTTGCCGTGCAACAATTTTGCTTTTGACCTAGATGTCGAGTGAAAGCAACACGCATCCCGGCATTATGGTTTTTTAAACAAGCTATTTTTTTTCTTTCTCTACATGCGCGTGAAAGAGAAAATGAAGAGAAAATAAACAGACAAATAATATGCGGCTCACTTTGCATGCGGATATGCCCATTTATTTAATTAATTTATTAAAACATGAGAGTTTTTAACACGAAGTGGCAGTTGGTCAAACATTTTGAACATAGCCTGTCATAAATAATAAATCGCTTACTGACAAAGTATGTTGAGGTGATCGCAAGTTCACAACTGTGAGATGATGTGCTGTGAGGTGATGTGCTCTACCGGCAGGATAATCTATGTTATTTTGCTGTTATTCATATGCGCATGTTTAAGATTTGAGGTAATAACATTGCCATGATGGTCAAAGAAATCAAAACATTATTTTCACCCCAACGCAATTTTATCGGGCACTAAAGGCTAATAACTTAATTCTTATATTTGCTTTTTGAAGCCTATGGCTTCTTACCATGTGTCTTTTCTACAGCATACAGTATAGTGTAAGAGCATGTCTATTACCAGGAAAACTAAATCAAAATTATATTTTAATTGAACACATCACAACACATACAGTAAGCTACGCCTACAGAACAGTCTGTTTAGTATTGTGAAAAGGCAAAGCTGAATATCTGTGGTTAAAGTGCCACCCAGCGGTCAAATGCTGCTGGTGCATCAATTACCGCCGTCGCCGCGGTATGAATGGCGGCAAAAGGAACACATTGAAGTAGTAACATCTGTATATTACAATAAAAATATAAATATAAAATAATTTAACATTTTTTGTGTGTGTGTGTGTGTGTGTGTGTAATATGTTTATTGTTTATCACTGTTTGGAAACACAAAGCTGACAGAAAAGAAAACAGCTGACGATTGTTATCTGGGAATAACATACCTTGGAATGTCACAATTGACCGTTCAGAAGTGTAATAATCTGCAATAGATGTACGTTATCCCTAATATATCTATCAGAAAGCCTGCTGCACCTACAGCACATTCAGGACAGGTGCAGATCTGGGGCTGGAGATCCTCAAATCATGCTCCTAAAGGGCATCATCAGAGTGGGATCTGAAGAAAACAGTCCTCTAGAGGATGGAGACACACTTTTGGACTGAATGTTTCTGTCTGTTCTGTATTTGTCTTGGCAGAAATGCTCAACGCACATTTGTCAGTGGTGATTAACAGCACAGATTGGTATAAAGACACGATTACTGGAAATAATCGTCCTGCTGTTCTGTGTTGACACTGTATCTGTCAATTAATTCATCAACATTAATTCAAAATTAAAGTTCACCTGAGCTCATGTTAAAGTCACTTTAAGCTGAATACTAGTGTCTTTAAAAATATCTGTATATGTGAAATATTATGTGCTGTTATGGGCTAATAATTCTGACTTCAGCTGTACTTGCATACTTGTACACATGGATAAAACACACATTATAACGGACTGATCTGAGAGCAGCAGGAGCGTGGTTCTGACTGACTGACTGATGTCCTGATGATCATTAATAGCTCCATCATAAAGCTCATCAATGGAAATCTGTGCAGCGTCGTTTCCTGCTTTGATTAATATGCAGAACGGCTCTAATTGGAGGCCTAATGAATCCAGCAGAGCCTCCTGGAGATGATACACACACACACACACACACACACACACACACACGCATACTACTGTAGAAGACTGTCTGATAGGACGTGCTGGGCTTGTCTGAACAATACCGATCAATATTTTCTAGAGCTGGGCAAAGATTAATCGCATCCAAAAAAGTTTGTTTTGACATGTGTGTGCTGTGTATAGTTATAATGTATATATTAATGCACACATGCATGCATATATTTGAGAAAACGTTTATCTATATTTATATATACACTCACTGGCCACTTTATTAGGTACACCTTCCTAGTACCGGGTCGGACCCCCTTTTGCCTTTAGAACTGCCTTAATCCCTCGTGGCATAGATTCAACAAGGTACTGGAAAAATTCCTCAGAGATTTTGCTAGATATTGACATGATAGCATCACACAGTTGCTGCAGATTCCACCACATCCCAAAGGTGCTCTACTGGGTTGAGAGCTGGTGACTGTGGAGGCCATTTGAGTGCAGTGAACTCATTGTCATGTTCAAGAAACCAGATGATTCACGCTTTATGACATGGTGCGTTATCCTGCTGGAAGTAGCCATCAGAAGATGGGCACACTGTGGTCATAAAGGGATGGACATGGTCAGCAACAACACTCAGGAAGGCTGTGGGGTTAACACAATGCTCAATTGGTACTAATGGACCCAAACCACACCATTACACCACCACCAGCCTGAACCGTTGACACAAGGCAGGATGGATCCATGCTTTCATGTTGTTGATGCCAAATTCTGACCCGACCATCCGAATGTGTCAGCAGAAATGGAGACTCATCAGACCAGGCAACGTTTCTCCAATCTTCTATTGTCCAGTTTTGGTGAGCCTGTGTGAATTGTAGCCTCAGTTTCCTGTTCTTAGCTGACAAGAGTGGCACCCGGTGTGGTCTTCTGCTGCTGTAGCCCATCCGCCTCAAGGTTGGACGTGTTGTGTGTTCAGAGATGCTCTTCTGCAGACCTCGGTTGTAACGAGTGCTTATTTGAGTCACTGTTGCCTTTCTATCAGCTGGAACCAGTCTGGCCATTCTCCTCTGACCTCTGGCACCAACAAAGCATTTGCCGCAAAGCAAACTGCCGCTCACTGGATATTTCCTCTTTGTCGAACCATTCTCTGTAAACCCTAGAGATGGTTGTGCGTGAAAATCCCAGTAGATCAGCAGTTTCTGAAATACTCAGACCAGCCCGTCTGGCACCAACAACCATGCCACGTTCAGTCACTTAAATCCCCTTTCTTTCCCATTCTGTCCCCTTTCACGAGTGCCGTTCGTACCTGCTCTTCTCACGTAAATCCACCAGGCCGCTGTCGACTGACTGACCAACTGACTGACTGATCGATTGACTGACCAACTCCTCCCTCTCTAAACCCAACCCAGAGTGTTTTAAAAAGCAAACCAGAAAAACAAAAGCCTTCGCCTGATTTTTACCACATTTTCAGATTTTACCACATTCTCACCCTGTTATTTACTTGTTTATTTTATTTTTTGGCTTTTGTTTTACTCGCTTACTGGAACCGTTTTTCACCAGACTCAAACACCGTCGTCACGGTCAACTCCTCTCTGTGTCTCAAGTCCACCGATGTACGTAATGAGCCACTGGACAAACTGGTAACAGTGGAAACTGCCCTGTAGCATTCAGTTTAAAGACAAAACACAACCATACGTACCTCTGGGTACATAATTCCAGAAATGTATATAGGGGTACGTTTTCAGAATAAGCATATGTTGTTCTTTTTAAAAGTTAATTCAATAAAAATACTAATAAAAAATACTAATATACTAAGTATATATACACTTATATTTATATTATACTTATATATTTTACATTTTAATAATAATAATAATAATAATAATAATAATGATAATGATAATGATAATAATAATAATATTAATAATAATAATAATAATAATAATAATAATAATATTAATAATAATAATAATAATAATAATAATAATAAACTCTTTTTAAAAATCACTTCATGATTTGAAATCCAGAGTTAGTATAAAGCATTAGTTTAATATTTCTCAGTAAAAAGTGAGCTAAAGTCAGATTTGTAGACCTGAAATCACTGAAACACTTTTCAATTATGGAAAGCAGGTCTTAGATGAACCAATGGTGTTATTGGATGCAAATGTATTCAAAGAATATGCAAATGTGGATGTTCCTCTGATCTGTGTCTGGCATATGGAGGTGCAGAAGCGGGGTCTTATTTGATATATTTTGCCTTAATTCTCTTATTCTGGGAAGCAGAAACTCCCGAAACATTAAAAATTAATCTGCTGCAGCGCTGACAAGAGAAACTTTACAGAGAGAAGAAGAAGACCACCTGCATCTGCTGTCCTGCATTATAGAGGAGCTGATCATCCTGCACACACACATACACACACACTGTCTTGGTTGCACTCTCCACAAATGCACGGGCAACGAGAATTATCAAAAAACTTATATATTTACATCTAGGAACAAGAACATGCAAACACAGGCAGGACAAGGAATGGTGATATTAAATTTAGTGATGGGAATAACGGTGCTATAAATAAACGGCGTTATTAACAGCTGTACTTTTTTCAGTAACATGCAATCAAATGAGGTACTGTTTCACACACTCACTCACTATGGCCAATTTAGTTCATCAGTTCACCTATAGTGCATGTGTGTGGACCAAGCAGCAACCTCTCGCTCTCCCTCGGGAAGCCAATACGGAGGTAACCGAAACTGCAATTCATCAAAATTCCACTAGTCCTGGCTCCATAATAGAGCAGATTTTTATTGACCCCACTGTTAAAATGGCCGACTTTACAGCAAAAAAAAGGGGTTTACAGCCTGGTACAAAGAACAATTTTGGGTCATATAGCTATTATTACCCTTCCTGGCAGCTGTGAGGGGGTGATTTTTTTTTTATAACTCATCTGTTTCCTTCATATTGAATTATATTAAGTCTGCATAATTAAGGGCGTGGCCACTTGAGTGACAGCTAGGTCTAGCTGGTTGTCGTCACTTCATCTCAGCTGATTCCGGCTGATTAGCCGCTGAACTCTGCATATTCATCGTATTTTTGTGTTGTTTTATGTGGCTTTACACAGTCAATTGCTTTTTGGAATTATTTCCTACAATTATCAGATGATATGGGATGCTGTGTGCACTTTATTGTGCTCACAAACCATTCACGTGGCCTCCATTTCCCCGGTGAGTGAAATTATACACTCATATACCATCTCTATAAATGTATTTGTTTTATTTAAGATCATTTATCATTTAAAATCTACTTTAGACCTGTAATGTACTCCAGAATCTGTCAGATTGATTAGCTGTAGGCTCTAGAACAGTCATCTGAAGTGTTGTCATACAGTGTTATGCTGGAGTTCATCAATAGTCTTGCATTTACTAACACACACTATATCTGAAGTGTTTGGAGGTAATTTGTGTTTTCCTCCTGTTGAAAAACGTCATAAGAGCAATGTTTAGTGGCTCAATGTATTACTACAGTGTTTTTGAAAGTCTAAACACTTTATTGATATAGTGTACAACCAAGCACATGTGGTCAAAACACAAACGAGTCGCAGGTAATAAAGTATTAAGCAAAATGCTAGCAGGCGGCTGTAGCAACGCTCATGCTCCACCTCTTTGCCCTTGTTTGGTGTTCCCAGGACGGTGCGATGATGCTCGAACAACATGGGGGTGGTTAGCCACGCCTACCTATGGGTGACGTCACAGATATTACGTCCATATATTTTACAGTCTATGGTTTGGACTGCGGGATAAACCAAAACACTCAGAGGAAACCCACGCCAACATGGGGAAAACATGCAAACACCACACAGAAATGCCAACTAGACCAGCCGGAACTCGAACCAGTGACCTTCTTGCTGTGAGGCGACAGTGCTAACCACTGAGCCACCGTGTCGGCCCTAGTAGTAAAATAGTAAAGTATGAAAGTAGTATTTTAGTGTTTAGTACTTACTGACATAAAATAAAAGTAAAATAAATGTAATA
Organism: Danio aesculapii; assembly: GCF_903798145.1. Classification (NCBI taxonomy): domain Eukaryota; kingdom Metazoa; phylum Chordata; class Actinopteri; order Cypriniformes; family Danionidae; genus Danio; species Danio aesculapii. The sequence goes on from NC_079444.1 coordinate 43,020,174, forward strand.
CAAAATAAAATAAATGTAAAAAAAATCTAAAAAAAAAAAACCAAAGGGTAATAAAAAATAATAAAGTAGTAAGTATTGTAGTAAAATAGTATAGTAAAAAATTTATTTGTAATATTTATTACTTAATAATTGAAAATAAAAAAACAAAATTAAAAAATTAAATTAAATTAAATTAAATTAAATTAAATTAAATTAAATTAAATTAAATTAAATTAAATTAAATTAAATTAAATTAAATTAAATTGTAAAGCAGCATTTTAGTATTTAGTACTAACTGGCACCAGTGTCAGTGTTAGTACATCCCTCTTTCAGCATGAGCATTCAGACTTATCTTAGCCTAAATGCAGATGTGAGATGATGATCACTGAAGCTGAACGCTGCGAGAGGAAGAACACTCCTAATGCAGAAAGCATTTTAACAACAATCAAAAGAAAGTGAAGCCATTCGGAAATCCTATTACAAGGGTGGCCCTGCACTCAAAGCAAATGTGTTCGAAACCCATGGCAGTTTTCTCTGCATCTTAATCCAGTTAAAATCACAGCAACATGAGCTCAACAGGAAACCAGCAGCAATTCAATCTACAACTGAGCTGATATTAGAGACCAGACAAACACTCTGCACGTCTCTGCTACTTTATAGATGCACTATAAAGAAAAATCTGGGTATATCTAGGCATAGTCAAATAATAAGGGATCAGTATATAGAAATGGGCATACCGTGATCCTCAGACACCATTGTTTCCTTGTTATTATGTAAATTCCATGAGTGTAAAACACAGATGGACAACAAGCTAATCAGAACACAAAGCAGACTGTTGCGTGACTCACAGACCACGCCCTTATCATTTGCATGTACTTAACGTTATTCATCTGGATCTGATGAGCAGCTGTGTCATCAGGAGGAGATCACTAGCCAAAATACAGACTGACATGGTAAAAAACACACATGCACACAGACTGTCAGAACACAAACCAGACTGTTGCGTCACTCACAGGCCACGTCCTTATCATTTGCATGTACTTAATGTTATTCATCTGGATCTGATGAGCAGCTGTGTCATCAGGAGGAGATCACTAGCCAAAATACAGACTGACATGGTAAAAAACACACATACACACAGACTGTCAGAACACAAAGCAGACTGTTGCGTGACTCACAGGCCTTGCCCTCATCATTTGCATGTACTTTAGTTTGTTTGTCCAGACCTGACGATGAGCTGCGTCATTAGGAGGAGATCACAAGGCAAAACACAGACTGACATGTTAAAAATACACACACACACAGACTAAAATGTAAAAAAAAAACACTGACACAGACTAAAATGTTGCTCTGGGATCATTAATTTGCATGCCTCAGGTTGCGTTTGATAAGCCACAACGTTTTCTAGTGAGACAACAATGATCATTTTCCTCCATTAGTTATTATTACGTTTATATTTAACTAGCTATGTTTGTGGGACTTTTATTTTGAAAATGTGAGGCTCAGATTGTTTCCTATGCCTTACTGCGCAACACGAGACATGTTCAAACTCGTGCCAGGAAGCAAAATGCAGGATATACAGATTGTAAATGTTTTCAGCTCCACTCCGAAGAGGTTTGCGGTGTGTTTAATGGTATCTTTTGTTAATATATTTGTGTTTATTGTAAAATTTGATGCGTGTGTTTAAAGAAACACATGTAGACTGAATTGTTTTCCTGTCTGTGTTTTCGTTGACATTTTAGCTTAAAAATACAACACGATACATCTGTAATGTGATGGGACGATGACAACAGAGGTGTGGTTCCAAATCTAGGATTTATTATGAGAATTGTCGGTCAAGCAATGGTCAATACAGGAACAAGCAAATGCATACGGGCAATCTAGAGTCGTGGTCAATAAACAGGCGAACGTAAACAAACAAACAAGGTGAGGGTAAAAACATGACAGAGCAAGGCAAGAGAAACGCATCGAAATGTTCACAGTAAGTAGACTCAGCAACTAGTGTGTGTGTCTGTGCTGCTTTTAAAGTTCATGTAATCAGTTCTGAACAGCTTCAGCTGTGTGTGTTAACAATCAGCGGACAACCAGAACAGGTGTGAGTGTGTGGTGCATGACTGGTAATCATAACACTAACATAACATAACACTATCAGTCTTTTGTAAGTTTGATTATAATTTAATGGGTTATAATTTCATAGGTTACTGTTACTCTGATGGGTTAATATTAGATCGCTCACTCTCACCATGTAGGTAAAATAAATCTCCGCTCCTAAAGTTAAAAAAGATTTAACTAGGCATCTACTTTGTTTGTTGAATAACTTTTTTAATAAATAAAGTATTATTATACTCTATTATATTATTATAAAACCCTTGGTCAGTGTACATTATGTTGTGTGTTTGTGTGTGTGTGTGTGTGTGTGAGCTGCACTTCATTAATAATCATGACCGATCCAAATATGGTCAATTATGGACCTTCTGATTATAGGGGAATTTTATGGAGTAATAAAAGAGCATATAAACCCATTTCTGGAGATGTTTTGAACTTACCTAAGCCATATACTTACTATGTAGACATCAGAGAACAATTTAACTCATTAAACCAATGCCGTATTTAACATTAGCTTCAGTTTTCACTATAATACTCACCCGTTGAGATGAAAATTAAACTGCTTAATTCAGATGGCTCAAAAAGCTACAGCAGAATAAGTGTAAAAACAATTAAATCACATATTCATACTCAAATACTGCTAACAGCATACCAATTCACACTAGAAAAATGCTAATTCATACTAGAAACATACTAGCAACATGCTAATTCATACTACAAACATTACTAATTACTAATAACATACACATTCATGCTAATATGCTAAGTCTACCTATCTATCTATCCATCTATCCATCTTTAATATTGCACCTTTATAGCAGAATCGATATAAAAACTTTTAAATTCAGGCTAAAATGGTGTGAACAACATGCTAATTCATACTAGAGATGTGTTAGCAACATGCTAATTCTGACTGGAAACATGCTAAAAACTAATAGCATCCCAATATATGCTAGCTGCAGTTTAAAAATATGCAAATTCATGCTAATAACTGAAGTCTATCCATCCGTCCGTCCGTCCGTCCGTCCGTCTATCTATCTATCTATCTATCTATCTATCTATCTATCTATCTATCTATCTATCTATCTATCTATCTATCTATCTATCTATCTATCTATCTATCTATCTATCTATACGTCTATCTATCTATCTATCTATCTATCTATCTATCTATCTATCTATCTATCTATCTATCTATCTATCTATCTATCTATCTATCTATCTATCTATCTATAACTATAACATCGTTCCTTTATAGCAGATTCGATATAAAAACATTTAAATGTGTGAACAACATGCTAATTCATACTAGAAATGTGCTAACACCATGCTAATTCATACTAGAAACATGCTAATAACATCTAAACTAATCTGTATATCCCCTTTCAAACTATTTTAAATGACATAATCTAATTCCAACAGAACAAACAACTTTCTCAAGACACCCTCAATTTGTCTTTTCAAAATATTTAGTCTTAATTTAAAATAGTAAATCCTAAAAATTGACATTAGCGATTTAATTTTACTTGAAAAAATCATTGCATATCTCTAGGAAGTGAAAAAGACGCTTGCATTATGTCCAGTTTTACATGTCAAACTCCACCACACAATTAGCTTCCAACAGCACTATAAAGCTTTCTGTACCCTTCGTGAAACAGACACGTCCAGTATTTCAGATGATGCACCGTCACTTTAAGAAATGAGTTCACATGATTGCGGTCAATCAATGGAAAACCAAATTAGGTTTCCAAAGATCTCATTTTGTTAGGGTTGAAAGTGAAACCGTTTCCAGCGTGAGCATTAGCCAGTTCATTTTACACGAGATCGACTTCACCATCACGAGGAAACCATCAGAATAAGCACAGGTTATATTAAAACATCACTCCCACAATGAACATTTTACCATAATTTACTCACAAAAAGATGTTCATTTCTTTCTTTCTTCAGTCCAAAATACATTTTTGGAAAAACAAATAAAAAAACATGCAGAGTTTTTCTTCATGTAGTGAGAACAGCAGAAGCCGCTGCTACTTCACAAACGTCACTTTAGAGCTAGTGTTTGAGCGATTCTCTAACGTAATGTCTAAAGGGATGGCAAAACAGGTGATTTTGCTCACATTTTAAGATTATAAGGCTGAACAGCATGAAATGCCATCAGTCTACAGAGATTTCCTAGTATTTCTCTGTTGCAAATCGGGAGATTACCATAATTAGCCCCAGATAAAGCCAAAGCAGAGCAAAAACTAGCAGATTACTGTTGTGTTTGCGATAAGGAAACCACTAAACACATGAGGGTATTTCTTCTTTCTTTCTGTTTACTGGACAAGTCTGCAGTAACGAAAACAGAAGACTCATTAGAAACAAACAGATGGCCAACCAAAAAAATAACTCAGGGTTATACGAAGAGTGGCCAATACAAAATACATACAATCCTGATATGCGAGTCCCATCTTACATTTAATACACTACAATTATAAGGTATAATAAATACAGCATTACAACATACAAAAGAGAGAGGTCGACCTAAAAGTCACTTATCAGTTTGAAGTTACGCTGAGTTTTCCTCCTCTAAGGACTTATTATGCTGTCTTTTGTCGCCATCTTGTGGCAGAGCATCAACATTCTTTGCTCTGCTCAGTATGACACACTGTCAAATAGGCATTCTCCCTATAAATAAACTGCATAGTTGTAATCTAAACAACTACATTCTCACTAAAAAAGCCTCAAAATTACATTATGCTGCCCAACAGCTACAATATTTGTCAAACTGTAGTGAGTTTATTGATCTGCTGTCATTCTATATGGGCGGAGTAATGCAGAAGGGTGAAAAGGCTGCTGAGTGCTGTTATTGGTGAATATCGCATGGATATCAGCCAATCAGATTATAAGAAATAGACAGAACTTTTATATACAGTTGAAGTCAGAATTATTCGCCCCTCTTTGAATTTTTTTTCTTTTTTAAATATTTCCCAAATGATGTTTAACAGAGAAAGGAAATGTTCACAGTATGTCTGATATTATTTTTTCTTCTGGAGAAAGTCTTATTTATTTCGGCTAGAATAAAAGCAGTTTTTAATTTTTAAAAATCCATTTTAAGGTCAATATTATTAGCCCCTTTAAGCTATTTTTTTTGATAGTCTACAGAACAAACCATCATTATACAATAACTTGCCTAATTACACTAACCTGCCTAGTTAACCTAATTAACCTAGTTAAGCCTTTAAATGTCACTTTAAGCTGTATAGTAGTGTCTTGAAAAATATCTAGTCAAATATTATTTACTGTCATCATGACAAAGATAAAATAAATCAGTTAATAGAGATGAGTTATTAAAACTATTATGTTTAGAAATGTGTTGAGAAAATCTGCTCTCCATTATTCAAATTGGGGGAAAAAATAAACAGGGACGCGAATAATTCAGAGAGGCTAATAATTCTGACTTGAACTGTGTGTGTGTGTGTGTGTGTGTGTGTGTGTGTGTGTGTGTGTGTGTGTGTGTGTGTGTGTGTGTGTGTGTGTGCGTGTGTGTGCGTGTGTGTGTATATATATATACACACACACACACACACACACATAAATATTTGAAAAAGGCTTTTTTTTAAATATCATAACAGGAGGAGCACACACACACACACACACACACACACACACTTACACAGCTATATTTATGGGTCCATATCCGTAATTGTTGTGATCACCAGCGATTTAGCCCTTGCGGATCCCTGGAGAACGCTCCCTGTCATACTAACAAACTATATAACCCATCATGCACTGCAGTCACACACCAGTTTCAGGTCACCTCTTGATTACACACACACAGCTGAAGCTGTCTTGTTTTCCTAGTGTACATTACGAAGCGTTTTCCTTTGTCTACGATCCCTTTTTTATTTCATGTTTATGTCGTATTGCCGCCTGCCCTGACCTTATTGACTGTGACTACTCTTTTGGATTTCCCTTCTGCTACTGTTTGGTCCTGAATTAACCTTCCCTGCCTGACTATTTTTTAATAAATCTGCAATTGGACCCGACATCTGTTGCCACCCCAGTTTTTGTTACAGAAATTATGTTTCTACTGTACATACGGTATATTATTCTCTTCTCCTACTCCAACCCTACCCTCACATGAAACTATTTACATGTTTACATTCTCAAAATGCTTAATTTTGTTTGATGTATAAGCTTTTTTTTCCTCATGGGAACCAAAAAATTCCCCACAAGGTCAAAAATTATTGGTATTGCTATACAAGTGGGGACATTTAGAGTCCCCACAACATAAGGAATACAAGGCATGCATACACACACTGGGCTCTTATCTCAGAGAGAAAGCAGCGCTGGTGTCCTTCTGGGACGTCAGTCTTGAGCAGATCGCATTAAACTCTTGTATCGGCCTGAGGATCAATTAGCATGGCAGAGAACAGCACTCGCCGGTGCATTAGGACTCCCGACAGCCCAAACCAACACAGCGACACACGTAATGAGGGAGAACAGACGCCCGCCGCATGCCCACCGATGGCTTTATACTAACTCCATTAACATGAGCACTGATAGAGAAGTCATTACACTGAGGATGAGCTGAAGAAAAAACATCTTAGGGCAGGGAGCAGAGCTCAAGAGTTAAAACTATCTACAATGCACACTACTGTACTGCATTCTTTACACCATGGTGCTTTATTTAGTTTTGTTCCACTGTGCTTTCAAAGACATATCTCAAAGGTTATTTTGTTTGTTCATTCGTATTATTAGGATATTACCTGTGTATTAGCACTCATAAAGTATGATCTTATTTTCATACTGAATCCTACAAACCCCAAATCAGAAAAAGTTGGGACAGTACGGAAAGACAACATAGGCTCATTCTGAAAACACAACCCTGTATACATTTCTGGAGATCGCAAATTATGTAGCCAGAAGTACGTATGGTATGATGGCGGTATGATTCTGTTCCTTTTCGTGCTCACCAGCTGACTGCTTACCTCCATATGGGCGGCTTTCCACTGTTACCAGTTTACCCTGTGGCTCGTCATGTACATCGTAGGATTTGAGACACAGGGCTAAGATCGGCAAAGAACAATTCCAGAGAGCAGGTAAGACAAAAACAAAAGCCAAAAAATAAAATAAACAAGTAAACAACAGGGTGAGAACGTAGTAAGATCTGAAAATGTGGTAAAAATATAGCTGTCGCGAGGGCTTTTCTTTTTCTGGATTGCTTTTGAAAACAATGTCATTTGGGTTTAGGGATAGGGGGAGGGTGGGGGTATCGGTCGGTTGGTCAGTCAGCCAGTCGACAGCGGCCTCTGGGGAATGTACGTGAGAACAGCAGGTGCGAATGGCACTTGCGAGTTTTGCGAAATTTAAGATCTTAAAAAGTGCATACAGTGCCTTCTGGTGGATTCACGAAAACAAACCCCACCTCCAAAAAAAAGGATCTCCTAGGACGTATTTGGTGCTTTCCAGAAATGTATATAGGGGTACATGTTTTTTAATATGAGCCTGGGTTTAAAAAGGAAAATAGTGATTTCCAAATTTACTTATGACAATATAAATACAAAATATGACATGTTTTGTCTGGCAACTTCATTTCATTTGTAAATATCCAACCTTTCCTGTTGTTCAGACCAGCAACATATTACAAAAAAAGTCGAGACGGGAGCAGTTTAGGGCTAGTATTCAGGTAAACTCGTAAACAGGATAGTTAATAGGATGTAATGTTTAAAAGCAATATTCCTCAAGGAAAGATAGAAAGACATTCAGATATTTCAGCTTCAACAAACCAGCACTGTGCTCAGATGAATCAGTATTTTAGGTATTTTTGCCGTGTGCGCTGGACCAAAGAAGTAAAGGATCATCCAGACTGTCACCAGCAACAAGTCCAGTGTTTATCATGGTATAAGTTTGTATCAGTGTCCTTGGAAAAGGTAACTTGCACTTCTGTAATGCACCATTAATGCTGAAAAGTACATAGAGATTTTGGAGCACAATATGCTGCCTGCTTTCCAGGGACACCCATGCGTATTTCAACAAGACAATACAAAACCACATTCTGCACACATTACAGTCCTGCTGCAGAGGAGGAGGATACAGGAACATTACTGGCCTGCCTGCAGTCCCGACCTGTCTCCAATAGAGAATGTGTGGTGCATTTTAAAGCGCAAAATGCAACAACAAAGACCCCGTATGGGGCAAATTACTTGCTGTCTTCAGTCCCTAAATGTCTTTTAAGTGTTGGCAACATTACAGAGTGGGAAATGCTTTACTGTCACTTTTTTTTTACTTTTTTGAAATGTGTTGCAAGAACCAAAACTGGAATAACTGTTTATTAAAAAAACCACGAGGAACACATTGAATAATGCTTGTTGTACTGTTTGCAATAAAATACAAGTCAAAGCAAATTTAGAAATCACTACTTTCTTCTTTATTTGCGTTCTCCATACTGTGCTAATTTTTTCTGATTACTAATAAACAGCCAATATCTCTGAGTACCAATAAACAGCCAATATCTTAATTATATGCAATAAGCCACTAGTTAACAATGGGAATTGTTATTTAAACTAAAGTGTTACCAAACAAATCTAAATTTTAAATATGAACTAAAAAAAAATCTATTATCCATTATGCTACAGCTTTATAATAGTGAACAATATGCACTACTGCTAGCAAAAAAAATAAACAAATAAAATATTTGATGTATTTTAAAGAAAAAACAAAAAAAAGCTGCAGTTCTCCAATGCGGTGTGTGATAAATGCAGAGTGCATTTGCTGAACACGAGCAATTAGTGAAGGAAAGCAGGCGCTGTGTCGGACAGAGTTGTTCTGGTTTGAGCATCTCCAGCTCTCTGTAATTACTGGTGTTGTGTCGACACTCCAGACGCTCTCAGAGGAAATTCAGCTAATTGCTGCTGGAAAGAGAAATGAGTTTGAGGCCAAAGCAGTGATCTTCTTTACTCCTCATCTAAACTGTGCTTTTGAGGAGCAGCAGACGTGTGTTTGGGTGAAGCTGCCGTGTGTAATTGAACGTTTACAGTTGAAGTCAAAATGCCCTCCTGCGAAGTTCTGTTTCTTTTTCAAATATTTCCCAAAAGATGTTTCACAGAGCGAGGAATTTATCACAGTATTTCCGGTAATATTTTGTCTTCTGGATAAAGTCTTATTTGTTTTAATACTTTTTAAGACCCCGCGGAAACCTTGTTTCAGCACTCTGGGTTTCTCCTTTTAACATGGTAAATATTCCATCTGTCCTCGCAAGTAGTTAGGACACAATGTAGGCTTGACAGTCATCAATCTGGCAACCTACGCTTGCGTGGAGTCATCGGAGGGTGAAAAAGGTAAAAAAAAAAAAACCCTGCAGTGTTCTGAATTTGTACTGCAATACCTAGTTCAACCACCAGGTGTCAACCCTTTAGACTGTACCATTAAAGGGATAGATCCAACATAGGCTTGTTCTGAAAATTTACCCCTGAATAGATTTCTGGAAATGGCGAATTACATAGCCAGAAGTATGTATGGCTGCATTTCATCTTTAAATTTAATGATTCCTTTAACGTTGTGATATCGTTTTTTTATGCGCTTACCAGCTGACCGCTTACCTCCGTATGAATGACTCTTCTGCTATTACCAGTTTGCCCAGTGGCTCACTACATACGTCGGCGCATTTGTGACATGGAGCGGAGCTGACTGCGATGATGGCGAAGAACAGTTCCAGTAAGACAAAAACCAAAGC
>NC_079444.1:43034975-43094975 GCF_903798145.1 Danio aesculapii
GTAAAGGCAGACAAGACAAGGCAAGTTTATTTCTAAAGCCCATTTCACATTTCATGCAAAGAGATTTACATAAACAACAAAAGACACAAGAAAATTAAACGATTAAAACAATTAAAAATGATTAACAGAGATAAAAACGCATAAAAATATGTTAAAACTGGTTATAAGACATAACAGTGTGATCTGTGGGACGTAGCACAGTGCTCATTCAGTAAAGGCACAGCTAAACAGATGTGTTTCAGTCTTGATGTGAATGTGCCTAATGTTGGAGCACATCTGATCATGTCTGGAAACTGATTTCAGCAGCAGGGGGCGCTCTTAGTAGCATAAGGTTGATTCACCCTGCTTTGACTGAACTCTTAGAATTTCTAGTTTATTTGATCCTAAAGATCTGAGTGATCTGTTGGGTTTGTATTTAGTGAGCATATCTTTAATGTATTGAGGTCCTAGGCCATTCAGTGATTTATAGACAAGCAATAATACTTTAAAATCTATTGTGAATGTAACTGGGAGCCAGTGTAAAGACCTGAGGACAGGTGTGATGTGCTCTGATCTCCTGGTTCTGGTCAGAATTCTGGCCACAGCGTTCTGGATGAGCTGCAACTGTCTGACTGTCTTTTTGGGAAGGCCAGTGAGGAGGCCATTACAGTAATCCACCCTGCTGCTGATAAAAGCATGAACAAGTTTCTCTAAGTCTTCACTGGAAACAAAGCATCTAATTCTTGCAATGTTTTTGAGATGATAGTATGCTGATTTACTAACTGCTTTGACATGACTACTGAAAATCAGATCAGACTCCAGAGTCACACCAAGATTCTTGACCTTATTTTTTATTGTTTGACACCTAGAACCAAGGTATGCATTCACCTTGAGAACCCCATCGTTGTTCCCTAATCCAATGACTTCAGACTTCAATAGGAAATACAATTTCCAATGGTTACAGGCCTTCAGGGTTCTTTAAGATATATTATTTTTGGGGTGAGTAAATGATAACTGAATTTTCAGTTCTGAATGAGTTTTCTCTTTAATACAGCAGTTTCAATTAACAATAATTTTATCACCAATAACAAAAAAATCCAGAATTTTTGGTAATTTGGTTAATAACCAAGAATTAGAGCATTCTTCAATCTTTTTTCCATAACCTCTTTTTTAGACCTTTTAAATTGTTACAGCTGTGATACCTTTTACACTTTCTCATTATGTAGAAATTCAAAAATTCTAATTTTGGATCATTAATAATGTCACTTTTAATCTATTCAGTTTGTACTCCATTTAAAGGGATAGTTCACCCTAAAATAACTACTTTTTACTTGTTTCAAGCCTCTATGAGCTTCTTTCTTCTGTTAAAGTCACAGGAAGGTATTTAGAAAAATGTTGGAAACCTGTAAACATTGACTTCCGCTGTATTTGTTCAACCCAGGCTCATTCTAAAAGCGTAACCCTGTATGCATTTCTGGGGTAATGTATACATCATTTATAATGTTTTTTTATAGGCGGATAGATTAATTTTTAAAATCCAGATTAATCTTAGAATTAATCTCGATTAAAATGGCTCATTTGAATTCTGCTGAAGGCATTCAGATCATGTGTGCTACCCAAATAATGACTAAAAGTAAGTCTTTGATAATGGGTTTGTCAAGCCAGGTGGCGCATTAGACCAGGGGCTCATCTCCTGTTTCCCAAAATGCACCACAAACTGCTTGAGAAACTGTTCTACTATGATAATCGGTGATGAAAATAAATGATGTTCAATAAGATGTGCTTGTGTTTACTAACTGTTTCTTCATTTGGCGTGTGTTATTAAAGGGCCATGAAACCCCCCTGTCTCAACGGGGTGTTTTCACACCTCTAGTTTGGAAAAAGTCAGGAAAGTGGGTGTGACTAGCTCTGTTTAGGTGGGAGTGTCGGGGGAGAGAAAGAGAGAAGGATTTGGATAAAACTGAGAGCTTACATTTGAGAGTTTACATTTGAGGCAAAACAAACACACAGAAGCAGGGGAGACAGTGACAGTGGATTGTTTGATACCGCACGTGGTATAAAAGAAAAAAAAAACTCCGCATTTTTCCCATAACACTCTCACCAGTCTCCTTATTTGCATCTAATACCCCAGTTTGTCATGGGGCATGAATGAAATGTTCATGAGTTAAATTGAAACTGCAGTTAAAGTTGGGCATCCTGCTGATTTGATTCAGAAGGGCACTTTTTTGTATACAGGTATACATCCGTGTAAAAATATCAAGGTGAAAGTCATCATAGCTAGCGTAGAACAGACCCAGCTCCCAACCCAACTTTAAAAATAGATTAATGGCTATATTTTTATATCGCGGAATAAGAGTCTGGCTGATAGCGGCCCACCACAATTTTTTTTTGCAGTTTTGTTTTCGCGAATCCACCAGAGGCTACTGTGTACGCTTTTTCAGATCTCAAATTTCTCTCGCAAGCATCATTCGTACCTGCTGTTCTCATGTATATCCACCAGAGGCCGCTGTCCACTGACCGACCACGCTAAACTCTACCGACAGTGTTTTCAAAAGCAATTCAGAAAAAGAAAAGCCCTTGCAGCCGGCTGATTTTTTACCACGTTTTCAGATTTTACCACACTCTTACCCTGTTATTTACTTGTTTATTTAATTTTTTGGCTTGTGTTTTTGTTTCACCTGCTTTCTTTAATCGTTCATCGCCAGACTCAAACCTCATCGTCATGGTCAACTCCTCTCTGTGTCTCAAGTCCGCTGACGGATGCGGCGAGCCACTGGATAAACTAGTAACACTAAAAAAGCCGTCCATACTGAGGTAAGCGGTCAGATGGTAGCACAAAAAAGAACGGAGTCATACCGCCCCCTTCACGTTCGTTTTAAAGATGAAATGCAGCCATACATACTTCTGGCTACATAATTCACAATCTCCAGAAATGTATACAGTGACACGTTTTCAGAATGAGCCTATGTTGGATTTGTTATTCCTACTATGAGAGTCGATGGATCTTCTTTTCTGTTCAACAGGAAAAAGAAACTGGTTTGGAACCACTTGAGAGTGACTAAATAGTGAGTGAATTTTCATTTTGGGGTGAACTATCCCTTAAAACTGCACCACAACAGCTGCTGTTTTGTTTTCTCCATTAAACAAAGTATCTCACTTTAAATAGTCCAGTCTAAGACGAGTTAACCTTGCGAATCTGAACAAACTATTAAAAGCCTGTCGCTCTTATGATCAGCATTGCTCTGGAATTAGAACAACAATCAGAACTGCTGCACTAAATGTGTATTATTGTGTTTCTCAGAAGGGCTCGTACTCTTAAGTGTGCATGACTCATATGCAAATCACACAGAGACTAAAAATATCAAAGCGGTGCTTCAAAATGTCACGCTTTCCTTCACACAGATCAATCCCACAATGCCTCAGCCAGATTAAACAAACTCATTCAGACATAAATGATTCTGGTTTTTCTTAAAAGCATTGCATCACTAATAAAACCCTCAAGAGCAGCTGATTAAAACAAAGCAAACATGCGCTTTTCCTTATAAAACTCTATTCAAGTTTATTTGTGTAGCACTTTTCATAATAATCATTGTTCCAGAGCGGCTTTGCAAAAGATGTGCGATTTAATTATATATTCATTTTCCTTCGGCTTAGTACCTTATTTATCAGGGGTCGCCACAGCGGAATGAACCACCAACTACTTCAGCATATGTTTTACACAGCGGACGCCCTTCCAGTCGCAACCCAGTGCTGGGAAACACCCATAGTGTATACTCCATCAGCTGTTTTCGTTTCTGTCAGCTTTGTGTTTTTGACTGTTTGTCGCCATCTTGTGTCTGAATAATGCGCAGGTTAGTGTATACTCCATCAGCTGTTTTAGTTTCTGTCAGCTTTGTGTTTTTGACTGTTTGGCGCCATCTTGTGTTTGAATAATGCGCAGGTTAGTGTATACTCCATCAGCTGTTTTCGTTTCTGTCATCTTTATGTTTTTGACTGTTTGGCGCCATCTTGTGTCTGAATAATGAGCAGGTTAGTGTATACTCCATCAGCTGTTTTAGTTTCTGTCAGCTTTGTGTTTTTGACTGTTTGGCGCCATCTAGTGTCTGAATAATGCGCAGGTTAGTGTATACTCCATCAGCTGTTTTTGTTTTTGTCAGCTTTGTGTTTTTGACTGTTTGGCGCCATCTTGTGTGTGAATAATGCGCAGGTTAGTGTATACTCCATCAGCTGTTTTAGTTTCTGTCAGCTTTGTGTTTTTGACTGTTTGGCGCCATCTTGTGTCTGAATAATGCGCAGGTTAGTGTATACTCCATGAGCTGTTTTCGTTTCTGTCAGCTTTGTGTTTTTGGCTGTTTGGCGCCATCTTGTGTCTGAATAATGCGCAGGTTAGTGTATACTCCATCTGCTGTTTTCATTTTTGTCAGCTTTGTGTTTTTGACTGTTTGGCGCCATCTTGTGTCTGACTAATGCGCAGGTTAGTGTATACTCCATCAGCTGTTTTCGTTTTTGTCAGCTTTGTGTTTTTGACTGTTTGGCGCCATCTTGTGTTTGAATAATGCGCAGGTTAGTGTATACTCCATCAGCTGTTTTCGTTTCTGTCAGCTTTGTGTTTCTGACTGTTTGTCGCCATCTTGTGTCTGAATAATGTGCAGGTTAGTGTATACTCCATCAGCTGTTTTTGTTTTTGTCAGCTTTGTGTTTTTGACTATTTGGCGCCATCTTGTGTCTGAATAATGCGCAGGTTAGTGTATACTCCATCTGCTGTTTTCGTTTCTGTCAGCTTTGCGTTTTTGACTGTTTGGCGCCATCTTGTGTCTGAATAATGCGCAGGTTAGTGTATACTCCATCTGCTGTTTTCGTTTCTGTCAGCTTTGCGTTTTTGACTGTTTGGCGCCATCTTGTGTCTGAATAATGCGCAGGTTAGTGTATACTCCTTGAGCTGTTTTCGTTTCTGTCAGCTTCACTTTAAATTAAAGAATTAATAAACTATTATGGCTCAGAACAATGTTTTGTGTCTAATTGTCCTATATTTACATCCATTATGGTTGTTTACACAGAATAAACCCTTCAGTTTTATACATCAGTGCTCTGTTTTGCATTGGGCTGCTGATAAACTTGTAGGGCTTTATTCTGCAGTAACAACTACCTGGATATACTTTATCCCTAACATAATAAACCTGCAAATATACATTATAGAGTTTCCTTTTCAAAAAGGTGATGTCTTTGCGTATAATAGAATTTTAATGAAGTGTATTTTTGATAAAAGGCACTGATCAACATGCTAGCGGCGCTCCAGCATTTCCGCTGGAACAATTTTGGTGGTTTTTCCAGCGCTGCACTGACTCTCCTGCAATCCCATTAAGTGGACACCAAACATCTAATGTGTCCTGCTTGCTCAGCATATCATCTGCGTGTAATTAAATTAGCCGGAGCCCCAGGAGGCCGGCCGGTGCTTACAGGGCCGTGTGTCTGGATGGCACATCGATAAGCAGAAGCTTAAATAAACCTCCCGCTGGCTCACCTCTGATAGGAAGGTCTGTGCTGACTTCTGGGCTCCTACATGTAACAAGTACTCGTACACGTAGAGCGCTAGCCTGCAAAACACACACAAAAAGAATAGAGATGTTAAATTTCAATAAATCACAGAGGATTACACCCTATGGAGGCTTTTAGAATGCTTGATTCTGATTGGCTGATAAGCATTCTAAGGCGTTATTTTCAGATAAACAGCTAAAGTAGTTCCGGCAGGTTTTGAGTGCATTACAGATCACTCCGCTGAATGATTTGAGCTATTTGTTTTAGTATGCCCCAAATTTTTACCATGTAAAATGTTTCAGCATACCAAAACTGTTTTAGTATGGTTTGTGTTTATGCAAATGAGACAAGTGTGGTGCTAATCGACAAGAGAAGGCACCAATAACGGTCCATACACCATACTAATCAAGCAATACACCTGTTTATTGCTGGTACACACAGCTGATATAAATGATCACAATAATAGTCAATCATGAATCATACTCGTGAATATTAATCGAAATACAACAAAAACTGCATATAAGGCTTATAATGCGAAATAAAGATGAGTAATGAGGATTACATGAATAAAAGACAGATAATTAAACCCCAAGCAATTTGATACAAGTATAAACAACCTCAGAGACGTGCCATCATTTTCCTCTTCAAAGTCTGGGGAGCCTGTTGCAGTCACATTGGAAAACCATCACGTGTGTCTGAGAATGCCGGGCGATGTGCACTTATCCCACGGCTGAGCTTCCAATGTTTCAGCAAGAAACCCTCACCTTTATAGTCAAAATTTGGGTGTTGGCCAAAGGTTGGCCTATTAGGTAAGAGAGAGGAGTGAGTTGATCAGGCCAGCTCTCTCTCTCAGCTAGGTGCACATTATTTCTGATTGCAAAGCCCAAATTTGAGGTTTGTAGTGTCAATAGTGATTATCATAGCTACCTCCTGAAATTTGGAGAAAGTTAACCTTAAGGTCCTGAGACCCTTCTCTGGTGATTTGGTTATGCTTGAGGGTCAATATTTTATCTTCTGAAATTTGGAGAATGGTGTGAAGTTAACCTTAAGGTCATGAGACCCTTCTCTGTTCATTTGTTAAGCGCAATAGAAGAAAAACAAAAAAATTATCCATTTCTTACAGTTCTTTCACAGCTACAGCAGTCAAAAATCCCACCAAAACACATCAGAAGGCTTAGGATGAGATGTGGACGAAACTAGTGCTGCACAGATGAGCAGTTTGAGGACAAAAACCTGACAAATGTCTGAAAAACAACAAATAAATAGGGGCTTTTTGATTTTTGGTCATGGTGGCGCAGTGGGTAGCACAATCGCCTCACAGCAAGAAGGTCGCTGGTTCGAGCCTCGGCTGGGTCAGTTGGGTTTTTCCAAATACTGAGTTGCAGCTGGAAGGGCATCCGCTGCATAAAACATATGCTAGAATATTTGGCGGTTCATTCCACTGTGGCGACCCCTGATTAATAAAGGGACTAAGCTGAAAAGAAAATGAATGAATGAATGAATGAACAACGGAAATCATTAGGAGTGATATGGAAAGTAAACCTGCCGGAACTACTCAGGCTACAAACATTGGGCTACTTTCACACAACAATAGCCAAAATACTGACAGGTTTTGCATTGGGAAAATGTTAAACGTCTACACCACAACATCTGTGTTTTTTCAATCCATTTATTCATTCGTAAATTTTTCTTCGGCTTAGTCCCTTATTTATCAGGGCTCACAACAGCGAAATGAACCGCCAAATATTTAGTTTATTCAATTTACCTATAGAGCATGTGTTTCGACTGTGGGGGTCACCGGAGCACCCGGAGGAAACCCACGCCAACATGAGGATGACATGCAAACTCCACTGACATGAAATGCCAACTGACAGTTTCCAAAAATAATTTTCACATTTTTTGCAGTGTGTAAACGAACAGGCGAAACAAATACAAAGTTTCCATTTTTGATTAAAAACATTGCATAAACGGCCCCTCAGCCAAACAAACAAAATCAAAAATTTAACCGCCTCCTAAAATAATAAATAACCCCCCTCCCCATTGGGTGTCCTTTAATAACAAATTGAACAGTCTGTCATTAATTATACTAAAATATTAGGAAATAAAGGACTCCTATCATGCATTTTACACATTCCCGTTCCATTAGAGCATGAAAGTATTGCACAGTGACACACACAAGTTTTCTTCTCTACGTTGTTTCTGAATGAGCTCAAGCTCTTCCAAAACATATAGAAACGAACACATCACGATATCCTTCATTTAAATAATTCTCTTGAGTGGGCGAAGCCTCGAGCTATTTCTTCCACAACTGTTTACATTTACTAGAGGTGTGAACCTACACTGGTCTCACAGTTCGGTTCGATTACGATTATCATGCCATCGATGCGGATCAATTCGATATCTCGGTGCATCGCGGTGCATTGACGATGCTTTCCATACACAGTTTTATATTTTACTTCACAGCACAAGAAAAATTTATAAATATATTTAGATTTATATATTATTTGAAATACAATTTTGTCCTTTAATACAACCAATCAGATATATGAACTGTACCTTTAAATACTCAAGTACATGCACAGTGTTTTAATTGCTCACGCTCGCCTCCCTCACCATAGTAAGCTACCGCGACATAGCATACATGTTATAAATGCAACCCAGGCTCATTCTGAGAACGTAGTCCTGGGAACGTTTCTGGAGAGCGCGAAATATGTAGCCGGGGGTACGTACGGCTGCATTTTAGTTTTTTAAGCGAACGCTGCGGGGCAGTGTGTCCCTTCGGCCGCTCGCCTCCGTGTGGAGGGCTTTCCCGCTGCAACCAGTTTGTCCGGTTAGCTCTTCGTGTACTCTGGCGGACTCAAGGTGCAGAGAGGGGCTGACCACGACGACGACGACGACCGGGTTCGAGTCCGGGGAAGAGCGGTTCCAGAAAGCAGGTGAGGAAACAAAAACAAAATCCAAAAAATGAAGCGAACAAGTTCGTCACAGAGTGAGAATGTGGTCAAAATCCGAAAACGTGGTAAAAATCAGACGAGGGCTTTTCTTATTCTGGACGGCTTTTGTGAATCGTCGTTGGTTGGGTTTAGGGACGGAGGAGGGTGGGTCAGCCGATTGGCCGGTCACACGGTCAATCATTCCGTCATCCAGACAGACAGGCAGAAGGTCGTTCGACAGCGGCCTCCAGCGGGTTTACGCGAGAACGGCGCGGGAAAAAGCGCGCACAGTGGCCTCTCGCGGATTCGCGCAAACAAAAACTGCAAAAATATGACCTCCCGGGACGTATTTCGCGGTCTCCAGAAACGTCCCCGGGACTACGTTCTCAGAATGAGCCTGGGTTGGATAAATGACGTCAGTACATAATAACCAGATATTTAGGGCTGGGCAATTTTTTTGATTTTTTCGATTAATTTGAATTTACGTTTTAAGACGATTTAATTTTATATTAAATCGAGGTATCGCGATTTTTTAAATAAAAATATTAGATTCATTATAATTGCACCAATGCGCTTTGATTCGCTCTCTGTATTACTCTGCCTGACTGCCTGTCTGGGTTTCAATTATGGTAGTGACGGACTGAACACAGAGACAAGACAGCCTAATTTAACCCAATGCATTAAGTTGTGGGCATGCATCACACAGCTGGTGCAAATACAACAAATACAAGCATTTAAGTGTCTTAAGTTGTGTTTTTCTTTTGTTAACACCTTTGCATCAAACGCACTTTGGTTCACTCTCTCACGCTACTCCAGCACTGCCAAAAGAGGTGATTTACATTCAGACTAATGGAACAAGTAAAATCCTACATGACTTCACGCTTTACTAAGTCACGTCTGTGTGGATTGTCAAGACATATTCCCTTATCAAGTCGATAAACTCAATCTCTCAACATCTATGAAGGACGTAAAAACCTGCCATTTGAAAAACCGCACCGATATTAGTTTAAACCGCGCTGATCTTAGTTACCACTGTATCTTTTTAAGAAAATGGCAGCAGCATTACAACCTGTCATTCAATCAGAAGAAGACAAAGTCAAAGCCGAGCTGACAGCCAATCTTTCCTAGGCTCAGCAAAACTTGCAAAAAAAAAACCTCTGTATTCCTGCAACTGCAATATTTACACATATAGATATATTTAAAGCTTCTGCAATGACATTTAACTCATGAATTTGTTTTACATTTATTTATGTTGGCGCCAATAGCCTTGTGGTTAGTGCGTTGACACATGGCACCTAGGTGTTCATGGCGACCCGAGTTCGATTCCCGGCTCAAGGTCCTTTGCCGACCCCTCCCCTATCTCTGCTCCCTACACTTTCCTGTCTATAAAATCTCCACTGTCCTATCACAATAAAGGTGAAAACCCCCCAAAAAAATAATAATTACATTTATTTACACCTTGTTGACCAATTTATGTACGGCATGGCCATTAAAAATACAATGTTCCTTAACCAGATGGTTTTTCAAGTTGCTTATGAAGAGAATGTTACTTCAGTCATGTTGTTGTAATGTTTTAAGTTGACTAGTTACACAATTAAAAAAAATTGAAATCGTGAATCTGTCAAACTTTCTAAAAAACCTAGATTTTTTGTTGCCATATCGCCCAGCCCTAGATCTATGACTGAACCGGTCCCGAATTGTCCACGTCTGCATCGCGGTGCATCGAAGAAACAATTTTGTAAACTATAAACAACATTGTAAACCTAAAGAATTGGAGCCTAATACTATACCATGAAAATGCAGACTGCTTTACAGTTCAAAAGTGAATCAAGCACACATTTTTTCATAATTGAAGTTAGACTGACACAAATAAAATCACCAGAAATAAAACCTTTTTTCAATACACAACAGTTGAAAATGTGCGATTCAGAATGATTTCTGCTATTACTATTCACTGTGAACATGAAGCTAAAGTTTGCACACTCAACAAATGCAAAGTTTTACCAAAGTCCCTTTAAAGCAAGTCATTTCACTCTATTTATTTATGTTTTATTTATTTAATTATTTAACCAGGACCTAGGGTTGGGCGACGTCGACCAATTTGGCATCGTACGATGTCTAAAGTGAAACATCGCGATGGATGAGGGCATCGTCGTCATAGGCGGCGGTGAATTAATTATTTATGAATAATGAATTAATTAATAACGAATTAATTATTTGTAGCTTTCCGTTTCAACTACCTGACCCGCATGGTCTTTGTTTTACCCATTATACCAATCATAAATAAATAAAGACAAGCTACACACAGATTACCAGTTATTACAGTTGTGTTTTAGTATTTATCTTCAGGAAATCACTGAAGGCATATATCATGTTATCATAATGATCTAATGTGGCAATCAGATAGTAGCTGTACTGTGTATTTACACAGTGGCCATATTCATCTATGTAAACACACCAAAACAACATTAACATTACAGCAGACACTGTAAACAGCTCATTCCCAGACACTAGACTTTTCTGACTGGGTATTCGAGTGCCATCAAGTGTCAGAATGTTGTGGGACTATACAGGAGTTTTTATTATGGATTATAGATTGTGAAATTTAGCGAGTTTTCTTCAGTGTTCTTTTTTTAAAGCATGGCAGTAAATGATGAACGCTGTTATGAACAGACTCGTGCACAGACCCTGATAGGGGCAGGTGCTCAACGTGATCACAAAGTGAAGGGCGGGTGGCGATCGTAAAGTGAAGAGAGGTGGCAGGGGGTGGTGTTGGTTTTGGGGGGGGGGGGGGGGGGGGGGGATTGCAAAGTGGGCGGGGAGGGATGCTATGGTGATTGCAAAGAGAGCAGCCGGAGGGAAGGGGGGGGGGGGGGGGGTGCAGCCGGGGGGGAATGGGGGGGTGGTGTGTGGGGATTGGGATCTCCTTACTTCCGAGTGCAGCAATGCTGCCGTTGTGGCTGGAGTATTCTGACCCCTTGGTTTCGAGTGTGGTCGTGAAAAATGGGCTTCACCCTTAGCCCTACACCTTCAAGCTAAAGAGAATTGGGACACCCCTACCCCTTGGCGTGCATGCGCAAAACCAGGGGTATGGGTAAGGGGAAGGGCTAAGGGGTAGAATTGGGATTGGGCTCAAGTGTCTTGATGGCGAATCTCCCCCAGAGATAACAGCCACTCTTTGTTTATTAGTTTGTGGGTGTTTGAGTAGCTGCTGTCATGTGATGTGCGTTTGACAGGACGGACTGCATCTTACCTTTGTTTCATACAAATTATATAACCAGAAAACTTTCAAGTGTGGTCGGTTCATTTAAAAGCACAGATTTCAAGTGTTATGTGGATATGTTTCTCATGTTTGTGAAGCAAGTATTCGCTGAGAATCCAGTGTGCTAGTTGACCATAAAAACACACATCTTGTCTGAGCTTCTCCCCCAGAATAACGTCAGTCTATAGCGATCGCTGAATGACCGATACACTTTTCTCCATTTAAAACTATACGAGTGGCATGTCTTGTGTATTCTAGAGTCTGTGGTTTTACCCATGAAAATAATTTAGCTGGTGTTTTTGTTTTTAAACTCGCAGTGACACGTTTTCGCTGACAGGCATAATGAATGAGGAAAGCCGTGTGGAAAAGGTCAGAGTAAAGATTGCAGTGAAACGGAGAACAACACAGAAAGACAAACTTTAGATGCAGATCAGCTCTGCGGACGCCCAGCGATCTATCAAACTAAATGAGACTTCAGAGGCATCACTTTAGCTGTCAGCGCAGCCAAAAACACAGCGTTTGTTGTGAATGATGAAGCTGGCCACTGAAGAGAAAGACTGCGTTCATTCATCGATCTGCAGACTCTTCAGATCCAATCATTTCACTCAAGACGGTTCAACTGAGGCCAAAGCAGATCCACACACATGCTAAACCACGAACACTTCACATTAAGCTTGTATTAGTCAAGGTTAGTTAACGCATTTACTACTGAAAATACAGTTGTTAGTTCATGTTAACTCACGGTGCACTAACTAATGAGCAATTCCAGTGTTATAGATGTGACATTTGCAGTAAAAACTTAAAACATCAATTCACATAGTTAACATTATATGTGAAGCATCTGTTTATATTATTCAGAACAACTAACCAGAGTTCAGGGATCAGAACAATATCAATCTGTAAACATGTTTTGTGCTCTAAATGAGGAAAATAAACATGTGACAAAAAGAGTCTGTGGTCGGCGCCAATAGCCTTGCGGTTAGTGCATCGACACATGGCACCTAGGTGTTCACGGCGACCCGAGTTCGATTCCTGGCTCGAGGTCCTTTGCCGACCCTTCCCCATCTCTGCTCCCCATGCTTTCCTGTCTCTAAATCTCCACTGTCTCCACTGTAAAAAAAAATATATATAATGGTAATCAAAAGGATAAAAGTTGCTCACAATAGAACAAACATGACTGATTTTTTTGTGTTTGACATGTTTGCATATATAAGGGAAAAGCTTGGTTATGTGACTCCTCTCCGTTATGGATGTGACGGATGTGAAATTGCCACTTGTAGGACTTTGGTAAATCAAATAAAATAGTTTAAAAACATTGACAGAGACATTTTTGAGTATTCCTACAGTGTTGTAAAATACTTGCTTGCACCAAAAAAAATCAACACAGGCTCATTCTGCAAACGTAGCCCTACAGATGTTTCTGGACACCGCAAATTACGTAGCCAGAGGTACGTATGGCTGCATTTCATCTTTTGTTTTTTAAACGAACGCTACGGGGCGGTGTGACGCCGCTCCTTTTCACGCTTACCAGCTGACCGCCCACCCCCGTATGGATGGCATTCCGGCTGCAACCAGTTTGTCCCGTTAGCGCGCCATGTGCGTTGGCGGACTTAAGACGCATAGAGGATTTGACCACGACGATAGGGTTCGAGTCTGGTGAAGAGCGGTTCCAGAAAGCAGGTAAGACAAAAACAGAATCCAAAAAATAAAACTAACAAGTAAATAGCAGGGTGAGAACGTGGTAAAATCTGAAAACGTGGTAAAAAAAAAAAACAGACGAGGGCTTTTCTTTTTTTTGGATTGATTTTGAAACGTGCTGGTTGAGTTTAGGGAAGTGGGTGGGCGGGTCAATCGATAAAATTGGTTGGGTTTAGGGAAGGAGGAGGGTGGGTCAGTCGATTGTTTGCTTTGTCGGTCAAAAAGTGAGTCGACAGCGGCCTCTGGTGGATTGACACGAGAACAGCAGGCGCGAATAGCACTCACAAAGGAAATTTGAGATCTCAAAAGCGTACACAGCGACCTCTATTGGATTCACAAAAACAAAAACTGCAGAAAAACGTGCTGCCGGGACGTATTTCGCGGTCTGCAGAAATGTCTGTAGAGGTAAGTTTTTAAAATGAGCCTGGGTTGCAAAAAAACATAGAAACAGTTTCAGTATTTTATTGAAAAGTATTTTTTTTTCATTGCAAGGTTGACATTTGGGCAGTTCATTCCGCTGTGGCGACCCAGGATTAATAAAGGGACTAAGCCGAAAAGAAAATGAATGAATGAAGGTTGACATTTGCATGGAATTGC
Organism: Danio aesculapii; assembly: GCF_903798145.1. Lineage (NCBI taxonomy): Eukaryota > Metazoa > Chordata > Actinopteri > Cypriniformes > Danionidae > Danio > Danio aesculapii. The sequence goes on from NC_079444.1 coordinate 43,048,980, forward strand.
TCTAATGTGAACATGCATGACTTTGAATGTTAATAATGCATTAGTAAATGCTGAACTATGATTAATAAATGCTGTACAAGTATAGTTCATAATAACTCAATTAAAAAATGCAGCTAATAACTACATATATTATTAAAACCTTTAAAGTGCTTTTTAAAGATTCAAGACACCCTGGAGTACTTTTTTTGAGATTTTAACCGATGTGTGTGTGTGTGTTGAGCATCAGTTAAGACAACGCTAGCACCTATCAGCTTAAATTGTGGGGAAACCTGGATGATGTTTAGCTTTTAATGGTTTAAAATAATTTTTGGGGCAAATCGACAACACAGGCTCATTCTGAAAACGTAGCCCCAAATACGTTTCTGGAGACCGCGATTTATGCTCCTGTTTGCGCTACCAGCTGACTGCTTAGCTCCGTATGCACAGCTTTCCCACTGTAACCAGTTTGTAATGTTAGCTTGTCATGTCTGTTGGCGGACTTGAGACGCAGAGAGGATTTGACCACGACGACAGAGCTCGAGTCTGGGGAAGAACGGTTCCAGAAAGCAGGTAAAACAAAAACAAAGCCAAAAAATTAAATAAACAAGTAAGTAACAGGGTGAGAATGTGGTCAAAATCAGACGAGGGCTTTTCTTTTTCTGGATTGCTTTTGAAAATTGTTGGTTGGGTTAAATGTCACTTTAAGCTGAATACTAGTGTCTTGAAACATATCTAGTCTAATATTATTTACTGTCATCATGGCAAAGAGAAAAGAAATCAGTTATTAGAAATGAGTTATTAAAACTATTATCTTTAGAAATGTCTAAACTTTCTCCGTTAAACAGAAATAGGTCAATATCCTGATCATACTGTATACCGTGAAAAAAGCTTCAGCAATTAAATCGCAACAAGAACATTTGAAACCACACCTGAAGAAAAGCAGGAGAAACAGCCAATAAAGACTGCAGAAATAGGAGATGAACAGTACAGCGGCTGATAATAAGTGCAGATACAGAGGAGGAGATGAAAGCTTGCGGTGGGTGGAAAAGTGCAGCCCATTAATACTGGAAGTCTGGAAACTTTGCTAATGTCACGGTGGAGAGAATGACAGGAGAGAAACACTGAAAACACAGCAGAACCAGAAAACACAAGAGCCCTGGAGCTCCACGTCTCACTCACAAAACTCAGAGAATGGCAATCATTAGCTTATATATAGTCTACTTAGAAATACACACATTCATCAACAGAAATAAACAATTAATATGATTGGATGAGGCATAGTATATTTATATTTATATTAATTTATGTGTATGTGTGCATATAAACAAAATTCATGTGTATTAAACACACAAAATAATGTGAAAATGTATATAAACAGGTGAAGTCAGAGTTATTAGCCCTCCTGTTTATTCCCCCCCAATCTGTTAAACAGAAAGCAGATTTTTTTCAACACATTTCTGAACATAATACTTTTAATAACTCATTTCTAATAACTGATTTCTTCTATCTTATCCATGATGACAGTAAATAATATTTATACACTCACCGGCCACTTTATTAGGTACACCTTACTAGTACCGGCTTGGACCCTCTTTTGCCTTCAGAACTGCTTTAATCCTTCGTGGCATAGTGATTTTGCTCCATATTGACATGATAGAATCACACAGATCCATGATGTGAATCTCTCGTTCCACCACATCCCAAAGGTGCTCTATTGGATTGAGCTCTGGTGACTGTGGAGGCCATTTGAGTACAGTGAACTCATTGTCATGTTCAAGAAACCAGTCTGAGATGATTCACGCTTTATGACATGGTGCGTTATCCTGCTGGAAGTAGCCATCAGAAGATGGGCACACTGTGGTCATAAAGGGATGGACATGGTCAGCAACAATACTCAGGTAGGCTGTGGCGTTGACACAATGATAAATTGGTACTAATGGACACAAAGTGTGCCAAGAAAATATCCCCCACACCATTACACCACCAGCCTGAACCATTGATACAAGGCAGGATGGACCCATGCTTTCATGTTGTATACACCAAATTCTGAGCCAAGCATCTGAATGTGGCAGCAGAAATGGAGACTCATCAGACCAGGCAACGTTTCTCCAATCTTCAATTGTCCAGTTTTGGTGAGCCTGTGTGAATTGTAGCCTCAGTTTCCTGTTCTTAGCTGACAGGAGTGGCACCCGGAGTGGTCTTCTGCTGCTGCAGCCCATCCGCCTCAAGGTTGGACGTGTTGTGTGTTCAGAGATGCTCTTCTGCAGACCTCGGTTGTAACGAGTGCTTATTTGAGTTTCTGTTGCCTTTCTATCAGCTGGAACCAGTCTGGCCATTCTCCTCTGACCTCTGGCATCAACAAAACATTTGTGCCCACAGAACTGCCGCTCACTGGATATTTCCTCTTTGTCCGACCATTCTCTGTAAACCCTAGAGATGGTTGTGCGTGAAAATCCCAGTAGATCAGCAGTGTACCTAATAAAGTGGCCGGTGAGTGTATATACTGTGTTTACTGAACTATTCTAAAGCGAATACCACATTTCTCCACACCTAAATGATTAGTTCTGCCTAAATTTTCCCAATTCTGCCCAAAACATCTCCATCAGATGAGCATCGGCGTGTGTGCAGTGAAAGAGTGAGGCCAGAGCAAAACACAAAGTGAGCTCACAGTCCAGCATCACACATTGATGAGCGCCGCTTAGACACTTCCTGACGCAACAGCAGACAAACAACACAAACCCAGAGAAACATCATTTCCACAGGTCATTCCTTCAGCATGTGTGTGTGAGTGTGTGAGAGAGCACTATTAATGTTTGATAACGGCGGGGCGATCCAGATCAGGACAGGAGATGAAAGCAGTGTATGGGTGAATGGAGTAATGAGAGAAACAACGCTGACCTCGCGGCTCAGAGTCCAGTACAGATGAACGCGGCTGTGCAACAATCCTCCACACACACATCATGGGCATTTCTCAAGAGGAATCTGTCTGTGCTGCTGCACTGGGGAATAGTTTTGACGTTCACTGTTCACAGTAAACACTGTTCTGGAGTCATTTACTATACAGAGGTGATTTAAAGTAGCTAATCAATATTTAATACTCAATATAATCAATATATAATACTTCCAATATATAAATATGATAGATGGCAATACTAGCAAATTACATAGCGATGAAGTCAGAATTATTCGATTTTTTTTTCTTTTTTTAAATATTTCCCAAATGATGTTTAAGAGAGCAAGGAAATTTTCACAGTATGTCTGATAATATTTTTTCTTCTGGAGAAAGTATTTTTTATTTTATTAATTACGGAAGCCCTGAACCGCAAGGTGAAAAAAAAGCAGTCTTGGTGGTGAGGAAAAAAAATAAAAGAAAACTTATGTCGTTATAATGAGATATTATCTCGTTATAACGACATAATATCTCATTATAACGACATAATATCTCGTTATAACAACATAATATCTCGTTATAACAACATAATATCTCGTTATAACAACATAATATCTCGTTATGACGACATAATATCTCGTTATAACAACATATCTCGTTATAACAACATAATATCTCATTATAACAACATAATATCTCGTTATAACAACATAATATCTCATTATAACAACATAATATCTCGTTATAACAATATCTCATTATAACAACATAATATCTCGTTATAACAACATCTCGTTATAACAACATAATATCTTGTTATAACAACATATCTCGTTATAACAACATCTCGTTATAACAACATCTCGTTATAACGACATAATATCTTGTTATAACGACATAATATCTCGTTATAACAACATAATATCTCGTTATAACGACATAATATCTCGTTATAACGACATAATATCTCGTTATAACAACATAATATCTCGTTATAACGACATAATATCTCATTATAACAACATAATGTCTCATTATAACAACATAATATCTCGTTATAACAACATAATATCTCGTTATAACGACATAATATCTCATTATAACAACATAATATCTCGTTATAACGACATAATATCTCATTATAACAACATAATGTCTCATTATAACAACATAATATCTCGTTATAACAACATAATATCTCGTTATAACGACATAATATCTCATTATAACAACATAATATCTCGTTATAACGACATAATATCTCATTATAACAACATAATATCTCATTATAACAACATAATATCTCGTTATAACAACATAATATCTCGTTATAACAACATAATATCTCGTTAACGACATAATATCTCGTTATAACAACATAATATCTCGTTATAACAACATAATATCTCGCTATAACGACTTAATATCTCGTTATAACGACTTAATTATGTCGAAATAACGACTTAATTAAGTCATTATTTCAACATAGCCTAACTGTGTTCATTTCTATATGGGCCACAAGATGGCAGAACATAGTAACAGGCCAATGTGCATGCTTTAAGTAAAATATTTAAGGTTCCGAAATTATCGAGCGTATTATGGGAATTAACCAGGCATATTTTTTCATATAGGCACTGGCGTGTCCACTTGTTGTTTCAGAATGTTCTTTTGACATTAAATGTAACCCATAAATAGCCGTAAAAGGTTGTGAAACACTAGGCGTTTATTATCCAAGTTTTTGCAAGACATGCTGTTCTATAATCAATTTATTTAGCATAGTTTTGTAACGTTTTAACTGTCTATATTGAAATGAACACAGTTAGGTGTTAATGAAGTCGTTATTTCGACATAATTATGTCGTTTTAACGAGATATTATGTCGTTATAACTACATAATATCTCGTTATAAAGACATAAGTTTTCTTTTTTTTTTCCTCACCACCAAGACTGATTTTAATTTTTTTTTAAACTTGCAGTTCAGGGCTTCCGTAATTTCAGCTAGAATAAAAGCAGTTTTTAATTTTTTAAAAACCATTTTAAGGTCAATATTATTAGCCCCTTTAAGCTAATCTTTTTTTCGATAGTCTACAGCAGTGTTTCCCAACCCTGTTCCTGAAGGCACACCAACAGTACACATTTTCAACCTCTCCCTAATCAACACACCTGAAACAACTTATCATAACATCAGAAGAGACTCCAACACCTGAAGTTAATGGCTCAGAAAAGGGAGACATCCAAAATATGTACTGTTGGTGTGCCTCCAGGAACAGGGTTGGGAAACACTGGTCTACAGAACAAACCATCGTTATACAATAACTTGCCTAATTACCCTAACCTGCCTTGTTACCCTAATTAACCTAGTTAAGCCTTTAAATGTCACTTTAAGCTGTATAGAAGTGTCTTGAAGAATATCTAGTCAAATATTATTTACTGTCATCATGACAAAGAGAAAATAAATCAGTTATTAGAGATGAGTTATTAAAACTATTATGTGCAGAAATGTGTTGAACAAATCTGCTCTCTGTTAAACAGAAATTGGGGAAAAAATAAACAGGGGGGCTAATAATTCAAGGGGGCTAATAAATCTGACTTCAACTGTATATGACATACAAGTTCATATTTGGATTTCACATATACAGTCAAAATTATTTGCCCTTCTGTGAATTTCTGTTTTCTTTTCAAATATTTCCCAAATGATGTTTAACAGATGCAGGAATCTTTAACAGTATTTCCTCTAATATTTTTTCTTCTGGAGAAAGTCTTATTTGTTTTATTTAGGCTAGAATAAAAGAAGTTTTTAATTTTTTAAGCTCAATATTATTAGCCCCCTTCAGCAATATTAGTTTTGGATTGTCTACAGAACAAACCACTGTTATACAATGACTTGCCTAATTACCCTAACTTTACCTTAATTAACCTAGTTCAGCCTTTAAATGTCACTTTATGGTGTACAGAAGTGTCTTGAAGAATATCTAGTCTAATATTATTTACTGTCATCATGACAAAGAGAAAATAAATCAGTTATTAGAGATGAGTTATTAAAACTATTATGATTAGAAATGTGCTGAACAAAATCGTTCCGTTAACAGAAATTGGGTAAAAAAATTATAAATATATCATTTATTTATTAGTTTTTTTCTTTTTTTTATTAGTGTTACAGTGTTCAGATATGTTCAAATATCTTTTGGATATTACTATCTGAAGGGGCTATTGACTAAAAAAAGATTCAGTCAAAAAGCACAGACTCATTGATGCACTGTAAACAAGTCATCAATCTGAGCATGACAGGAAAGTCTGTTGTGATCAAACCGGATCTTTCTAGCAGCCCCGTTTACAGTTTGTGCCTGTCAAGCTGAACAATGATAACTGACAAAGCCCAAGAGACAGAAATAAGGAAATAAACCAACATTGCTGGCCAGTACTGTCTCTAATATGTAAACTATTAAAGATCTATTATGTAAAAATCACTTTCATAAGGGTTTAAACACAGTTGTGTGGCAGCAGTGTGTGAATATAAGCAGCGTCTAATGGTAACAATGTATTAACTCTATTTGTTTATAATCAGACTTGATCAAAACAGTCTGCAGTAACACTTTGATTGACATTCTCCCTTTATACGTGTCATCAGAGGGGGAAAGCCCCGCCCACTAGTGACCATCTCTCCCTCATTAGCATAGGCTGTTAGTCTTGTTTTTGAATGTGTCACTATGCTGACACACAGGCATTTGTAGCTCCGCCCTCTTCTAAAGGGATTACAATCTCATTTGAATTTAAAGCGACAGTCACCAAAACGCCACAATTAGAATCAAAGCCTGAAAGGGTCAGTTTCAGAGGGTTAGAGAACATTATTTGTGTGCTATTCTGAGCTGAAACTACACACACACACTCTAGGGACATCAGAGATGCATTTTACATCTTGTAAAAAGGGGCATAATAGGAGCCATTTAAACAAGCAGTAGTGAGGCTGTGTTTGGAGCTCAGCGTTCAGGGATTGAGAGACGTCTGGAAGAATTCAGCTGAGTCACACCTGCGCAGAGAGACAAAACTCATGCCAATCTGCAGCTGCCCAACACTGGCTCTCTGAAAAACATCTGCGCAAAAATCCCCCCCAAACACATTCTAGGCACAATGCTGTTTTTTTGGTATCAAAGCATGAAAATAATTACAATTAACGCAGGACATTTTTGTGTCTAAGCAACACTGAAGTGAGTCAGTTTCCAGTGAGTCATGTAACTCAGTGATTCACAAATTAAGAGGCAGGAGCTGCATGCAAAAAAAGTATACTTCCCTATATAGTGGCCTTTAAAACAGTATGTGACAAAAGTATGCAAAAATATACACAAAGCTGCATCCCAAAGGACACACAATACTCTATACGTTATGTTTGAGTTTAATGTCATCCCAAATGAAACACTAATGTTTTCAATGTTCAGTCAGTTCAACTTATTGCCCAATAGCCCCTCCCCTTTCCACTTAGTGCCCAATAACCCCTCCTCTTTTCATTTAGTGCCCAATAGCTCCTCCTCTTTCCACTTAGTGCCCAATAACCCCTCCTCTTTTTATTTAGTGCCCAATAGCTCCTCCTTTTTCCACTTAGAGCCCAATAACCCCTCCTCTTTTCATTTAGTGCCCAATAGCTCCTCCTTTTTCCACTTAGAGCCCAATAACCCCTCCTCTTTTTATTTAGTGCCCAATAGCTCCTCCTTTTTCCACTTAGAGCCCAATAACCCCTCCTCTTTTCATTTAGTGCCCAATAGCTCCTCCTCTTTCCACTTAGTGCCCAATAGATAGATCCCTTTTCAACTAGTGTCTGATAACTCCTGCCCTGCCACTTAGATTGCAATAGCACCCGACCTTCTGCTTAGTGAGTGATAGCTCCTCCCCTTTTCACTTAGTGTCCAATAGGTCCTCCCCTTCCACCTAGTGGCCAGTACCTCCTCCCTTTCACTTAGTGGCCGATAGCTCCTCCCCTTAATCTTAGCAACTGATAGCTCCTCCCCTTAATCTTAGCAACTGATAGCTCCTCCCCTTAATCGTAGCAGCTGATAGCTCTTCCCCTTAATTTTAGTAGCTGATAGCTCCTCCCCTTAATCTTAGGAGCTGATAGCTCCCTCCCCTTTCCACTTAGCAGCTGATAGCTCCTCCCCTTAAACTTAGCAACTGATAGCTCCTCCCCTTAATCTTAGCAGCTTATAACCCCTCCCCTTAATTTTAGCAGCTGATAGTTCCACCCCTTAATCTTAGCAGCTGATAGCTCCTCCCCTTAATTTTAGCAGCTGATAGCTCCTGCCCTTAATCTTAGCAGCTGATAGCTTCTCCCTTTAATATTAGTGGCTGATAGCCCCTCCCCTTAATCTTAGAATCTGATAGTTCCACCCTTTAATCTAAGTAGCTGATAGCTCCTCCCCTTAACCTTAGCAGCAGATAGCTCCTCCCCTTAATCGTAGCAGCTGATAGCTCCTCCCCTTAATCTTAGCAGCTGATAGGTCCTCCCCTTAACCTTAGCAGCAGATAGCTCCTCCCCTTAATCTGAGAGTCAGATAGTTCCTCCCCTTAATCTTAGCAGCTGATAACCCTTCCCCTTAATTTTAGCAGCTGATAGTTCCACCCTTTAATCTTAGCAGCTGATAGCTCCTCCCCTTAATCTTAGCAGCTGATAGCTTTTCCCTTTAATATTAGTGGCTGATAGTTCCTCCCCTTAATCTTAGCATATGATAGCCCCTCCCATTAATCTTAGTGGCTGATAGCTCCTCCCTTTATTCTTAGTAGCCAAAAGCTCTTCCCTTTAATCTTGGTATCTAATAACTCCTCCCTTTAATCTTAGCAGCTGATAGCTCTTCCCCTTAATCTTAGCAGCTGTTAGCTCCTCCCCTTAATCTTAGCAGCTTATAGCCCCTCCCCTTAATCTTAGTGGCCGATAGCTCCTCCCCTTAATCTAAGCAACTGATAGCTCCTCCCTTTAATCTTAGAGGCTGATAGCTCCTCCCCTTAATCCTAGTAGCCAAAAGCTCCTCCCCCTTAATCTTAGTATCTAATAGCTCCTCCCCTTAATATTAGCAGCTGATAGCTCCTCCCCTTAATCTTGGCGACTGATAGCTCCTCCCCTTCTGCTGCATGAGGAAAACTGTGAGAAGTGACCTGTGAAGTGTTCAGCGTCACACAATTCGATTTATCGGTTTATTAAGTACATCATCCAGGTATTTAAAGTGCACTACATATTTCTCGTTCGCCATTATCTCCAGCAGGCAGACTGTGGCGTCTCCCCGAGGAGCATCTCTGCCGAACAGTCTGCTGACGTCTGGGTGACCGGCCGGAGCACAGACTGAACGTTCTGAGGACAGCGAAAACAAAAACAAACAGTCTGATCAGCGCGTCCCCTGAGGCCCGATCCTGCCACAACCCCATCCAGCAGGAGACATCGTCTGAAGAGCAGAACAAGTGCATCTGCTGTGCTTTCACATCAAGAGCTGCTTCACTATCATTCAGCATAACTATACACTGAAAAAACTAATGATTCTTCTGCTTGTTCAAACTACTTACTTAAAATGAGCTGAAACAACACAATTCTTGACATTTTTTAGGGGGGACAATTAATGTGATTTATGTTCAATCTACTTAAATATGTTAACTTAATAGAGTTGTGTTGATACAGCATGAATGAATCGTGTAGAGCCCTGTATTTTTACAGTGTAGTAACCTGCAGAGGTAGTAATTTATAAGGGTTTGCATTTATGATGATGTACGAATTAGAGCAGATTCATTCATAAAGTTGAAGCATTAATAAACAAATTTATCCATTTACAGGCTACACTTTGTATTGAGTGGCCTTAATTAGTATGCACTTACATTTAAGGTAATGCTTTCCCCTACAGCGTATTAATAAAAAGTTGAAGAGTTCAGATGCAAAACCCTCTAAATCCATCAGATCTTCTCTTGTAAACGAGCATTTTCTACTAGGCTCCTCTGATTAGGTTCATAATCAGTTCATTTTATTTTATATGTAATGATAAGGGCAACGCAGTAGCACAGTAGGTAGTGCTGTCGCCTCACAGCAAGAAGGTCGCTGGTTCGAGCCTCAGCTGGGTCAGTTGGCATATCTGTGTGGAGTTTGCATGTTCTCCCTGCGTTTGCGTGGGTTTCCTCCGGGTGCTCCAGTTTCCCCCACAGTCCAAACACATGCGGTACAGGTGAATTGAGTAAACTAAAATTGTCCATAGTGTGTGCGTGAATAAGAGTGTGTGGGTTTCCCAGTGATGGGTTGCGGCCTTTAATATTAGTGGCTGATAGTTCCTCCCCTTAATTTTAGTATCTAATAGCTCCTCCCCTTAATCTCAGCAGATGATAGCCCCTCCCCTTAATTTTAGCATATGACAGCCCCTCCCATTAATCTTAGTGGCTGTTAGCTCCTCCCCTTAATCTTAGCACCTAATAACCCCTCCCCTTAATCTTAGTGGCCGATAGCTCCTCCCCTTAATCTAATAATGATAAGGGCAACGCAGTGGCACAGTAGGTAGGTGCTGTCGCCTCACAGCAAGAAAACCCTCTAAATCCTTTAAATTGAAACGTTTACTTACAAGTATATAAGCAATAAGGTATATACATATAAGTGTATGCATTTTACAGTGTGACAAACATAAGCTGTTCTCTACACTAACAAGAAAACATTCATTCATTCATTTTCCTTCAGCTAAGTCCCGGATTATTAGGCGATCGCCACAGCGGAATGAACCGTCAACTATTCCAACATATGTTTTACACAGCAGATGCCCTTTCAGCTGCAACCCAGTACTGGGAAACTTCCACACACACTCATTCACACTCATACACTACGGCCAATTTAATTCATCAATTCCTTTATAGCACATGTGTTTGACTGTAGGGGAAACCGGAGTACCCTGAGGAAACCCACGCCAACATGAGCAGAACATGCAAACTCCACACAAAAATGCCAACTGACCCAGCCGGGACTTGAATCAGCGACCTTCTTGCTGTGAGGTCGCAGTGCTAACCACTGAGGCACCTAGTTGCCAAGCAGACATTTAAATAACCATAAAAAAACTGTACTCTGAATGTAACATTCATAAACATAACCAGAGGCGCCGCTGGGGGGGGGGGGGGGGGGGGGGGGGGTTGGGGGGGGGGGATGGCAGGGGGTGGGGGGGGTTGTGGAGGAGTTTGGAAGATGCTAAGGGCCCATATATTTAGGGGGGGCCCAGAGACATTATCAAGGTCTGCACCAGTTACCCCCCCCCCCCCCCCCCCCCCCCCCCCCCCCCCCCCCCCCGGCTCTTCAATTTCATCCGCGAACTCCCCAAACCCCCCCACCCCGCTTCAATTTCATCCGCCATCGTCACCCAATAACACCCTATAAACCCCCCTCCCCCCCCTTTGCACTTTCAGCTTGTCAGACCTGGGGGCCGATGGCGCCCCTGAACATAACCATCATTTAACTGCACCAAAAAACCATACATACCTTAACCAAAAAACATCTACACCAAAACAAAACATACCAGAAGCAAAAAGCTACACCAAAGATGTAAGTGAGGAAAAGCATCAAGAAGCAGAAACCCAGAGGCGTTTCCTCAATCGCTCGTGTGTTTAAGACGAGGTCAAAACAATATGCTCTGATGAGACAAAAGGAAACGTCCTAATGATTTAGTTCATTACAGACGACAGGAAAAGCACAAGTTTTCCTGTTTTACACAGTAGGAAGGCAGTCACAACTCGCTTCGTCTGGGAAGTGAAGACATTTGATGATAAGCAAACGTCTTGTATTATTGTGGAGAAATAATGCTTTGAAGATTAGCTCTTATATTAACGGCTAGAAGCTGTTCAGGGGACCAAAAAAAGGCGACGCGGTGGTGCAGTGGGTAGTGATGTTCCCTCACAGCAAGAAGGTCGCTGGTTAGAGCCTCGGCTGGGTCAGTTGGCCTTTCTGTGTGGAGTTTGCATGTTTAACACGAGGAGAACATACAAACTCCACACAGAAATGCCAACTGACCCAGCCGGGTTTCCTCAGGTGCTCCGGTTTCTCCCACAGTCCAAACACATGCGGTACAGGTGAATTGGGTAGTGTATGTGTGTGAATGAGTGTGTATAGGTGTTTCCCAGTGATTAGTTGCAGCTGGAAGGGCATCTGCTGTGTAAAACATGTGCTGGACTTGCTCAGCGTTATTATAAAGATCCAGTTCAGAAGAGTCATTTGTGAATGAATCAGACTACACTGGTTGCACTGTATGTTTCAGCATAATAATTATAAAGATCCAGTTTAGATGAGTCATTTGTGAATGAATCAGACTACACTGGTTGCACTGTACGTTTCAGCATAATAATTATAAAGATCCAGTTTAGATGAGTCATTTGTGAATGAATCAGACTACACTGGTTGCACTGTACGTTTCAGCATAATAATTATAAAGATCCAGTTCAGATGAGTCATTTGTGAATGAATCAGACTACACTGGTTGCACTGAATGTTTTAACATTTATAAAACGATCTAATTCAGAAGAGTCATTTGTGCACGAATCAGACTACACTGGTTGCACTGTATGTTTCAGCATAATAATTATAAAGATCCAGTTCAGATGAGTCATTTGTGAATGAATCAGACTACACTGGTTGCACTGTATGTTTCAGCATAATAATTATAAAGATCCAGTTCAGATGAGTCATTTGTGAATGAATCAGACTACACTGGTTGCACTGTACGTTTCAGCATAATAATTATAAAGATCCAGTTTAGATGAGTCATTTGTGAATGAATCAGACTACACTGGTTGCACTGTACGTTTCAGCATAATAATTATAAAGATCCAGTTCAGATGAGTCATTTGTGAATGAATCAGACTACACTGGTTGCACTGAATGTTTTAACATTTATAAAACGATCTAATTCAGAAGAGTCATTTGTGCACGAATCAGACTACACTGGTTGCACTGTATGTTTCAGCATAATAATTATAAAGATCCAGTTCAGATGAGTCATTTGTGAATGAATCAGACTACACTGGTTGCACTGTATGTTTCAGCATAATAATTATAAAGATCCAGTTCAGATGAGTCATTTGTGAATGAATCAGACTACACTGGTTGCACTGTACGTTTCAGCATAATAATTATAAAGATCCAGTTCAGATGAGTCATTTGTGAATGAATCAGACTACACTGGTTGCACTGTATGTTTCAGCATAATAATTATAAAGATCCAGTTCAGATGAGTCATTAGTGAATGAATCAGACTACACTGGTTGCACTGTATGTTTTAACATTTATAAAACGATCTAATTCAGAAGAGTCATTTGTGCACGAATCAGACTACACTGGTTGCACTGTATGTTTCAGCATAATAAAAAAGATCCAGTACAGAAGAATCACTTGTTCATGAATGAAACTAAACTAGTTGCACTGTATGTTTTGGAAAAATGATCCAGTTCAGAAGAGTCATTTGTGCATGAATCACACTACACTGGTTGCACTGTATGTTTTGGCATAATAAAAAGATCCAGTACAGAAGAATCACTTGTGCATGAATCAGATGACTCTGGTTGCACGATTTGTTTTAACATTTATAAAATGATCCAGTTCAGAAGAATCATTTGTGCATGAATCAGACTACACTGGATGCACTGAACGTTTTAGCATGATAACTATAAAGATCCAGTTCAGAAGAGTCAATTGAGCATGAATCAGACTACACTGATTGCACTGTATGTGTTAACATTTATAAAATTATCCAGTTCAGAAGAGTCATGTGTTCATAAATCAGACTACCGGTACACTGGTTCCAATGTATGTTTAAGCGCAATAAAAAAGATCCAGTACAGAAGAATCACTTGTTCATGAATGAAACTAAACTAGTTGCACTGTATGTTTTGGCAAAATGATCCAGTTCAGAAGAGTCATTTGTGCATGAATCACACTACACTGGTTGCACGGTATGTTTTAGCATAATAAAAAGATCCAGTACAGAAGAATCACTTGTGCATGAATCAGATGATTCTGGTTGCACGATTTGTTTTAACATTTATAAAATGATCCAGTTCAGAAGAATCATTTGTGCATGAATCAGACTACACTGGATGCACTGAACGTTTTAGCATGATAAATATAAAGATCCAGTTCAGAAGAGTCAATTGAGCATGAATCAGACTACACTGGTTGCACTGTATGTGTTAACATTTATAAAATGATCCAGTTCAGAAGAGTCATTTGTTCATAAATCTGACTACCGGTACACTGGTTCCACTGTATGTTTAAGACCAATAAAAAAGATCCAGTACAGAAGAATCACTTGTTCATGAATGAAACTAAACTAGTTGCACTGTATGTTTTGGCAAAATGATCCAGTTCAGAAGAGTCATTTGTGCATGAATCACACTACACTGGTTGCACGGTATGTTTTAGCATAATAAAAAGATCCAGTACAGAAGAATCACTTGTGCATGAATCAGATGATTCTGGTTGCACGATTTGTTTTAACATTTATAAAATGATCCAGTTCAGAAGAATCATTTGTGCATGAATCAGACTACACTGGATGCACTGAACGTTTTAGCATGATAAATATAAAGATCCAGTTCAGAAGAGTCAATTGAGCCTGAATCAGACTACACTGGTTGCACTGTATGTGTTAACATTTATAAAATGATCCAGTTCAGAAGAGTCATTTGTTCATAAATCAGACCACCGGTACACTGGTTCCACTGTATGTTTAAGTGCAATAAAAAAAGATCCAGTTCAAAAGAGTCATTTGTTCACTGAATCAAAACTACACCAGTTAAGCAGTATTCATACATTCAATTTCTTTTCGGCTTAGTCTCTTTATTAATCTGGGGTCGCCACAGCAGAATGAACCGCCAACTTAGACAGCATTTGTTTTATGCAGTGGATGCCCTTCCAGCTGCAACCCATCACTGGGAAACAACCACACACACTCATTCACACTCACACACTACAGACAATTTAAGCTTACCCAATTCACCTGTACCGCATGTCTTTGGACTTATGGGGAAAACCCGAGCACCCGCAGGAAACCCACGCCAACACGGGGAGAACATGCAAACTCCACACAGAAATGCAAACTGACCCAGCCGAGGCACGAACCAGCGACCTTCTTGCTGTGTGGCGACAGCACTACCTTCTGCGTCACCGCGTCGCCGCCAGTTAAACAGTATATTTAGCACTATTAAAAATCTCAGTTTAATTAATTATAGCATTTTTTTCCTAAAAAGCATGTCAATAGTTTACCACTATCCAACATTCTTCAAAATATCTTCTTTAAAGTTCAACCTAGTAAAGAAACTCATATTTGGAGTCACTTGAGGCAGAGTTAATGATGGGTGATTTTCATTTTGGGTGAACTGTCTCTTTAAGACTACCTATTTGTTTAGGAAATTCATCCACAAGATGAGTAAGGCTGAACTGATGCAAAACCCTTTACCCTTTACTCCTGACAGACAGCAGGTCAGTTGGACAGGCTGTCTTCATGGTGAAAAGATAACATGTCACAGACTAGCAGCACCACCATGCACCAGACTCCCATAATGAACAGCCACAAACACACAGTGACAGTGAGGAGAGAAACAAAGTTCCCCAGCAGCTTTCTTTCTCCTCTCGTCACGCATGCTTAACCTTGTGCCGCTTTGTGGACCACACTGTTTGCATATTAATGCGTGGAGATATTAGAGAGCTTCAGCAGAGGAGAGAGAGAGAGACGATAAACCACAATCTGATAGACATACGCTAACATATACCCACAAACTGAGGAATCACAGACTGAAAAACAGCTGGATGTTTCCAAAATCTCTCAAGATTCACAGTTTAACATTTCAGAGTTAGACAACATATACAGTGCATCCGGAAAGTATTCACAGCACTTCACTTTTTCTACATTTGTTTATGTTACAGCCTAGGGGTGGGCGATATGACCTAAAATTAATATCACGGTATTTTTCATCTTTTGAACGGTGACGGTATGATATCATGGTATTACTTTCAATAGCAAAATAATCTACATCTCAAGGAAGAACGGACAAAAGAAAGTCTCACTTCTATCACTCTTTAAAAGTTTTGGTTTGGGTTTCCAAACCGTCAACAAACAATTCCTTTGTCTTCGTGCTTGGTTTGTGCTTTGACATGCACTGTCAACCCTGGGACCTTATATAGACAGGTGTATGCCTTTTCAAATCATGTCCAATCAACTGAATTGAGCACAGGTGAACTCCAATGAAGCTGCTGAAACATCTCAAGAATGATCAGGGGAAACAGAATATACCTGAGCTCAATTTAGAGCTTCACGCCAAAGCCTGCGAATACTGATGTACATGTGATTTTACAGCTTTTTTATTTGTAATAAATTTGCAACAATTTTAAAAACTCTTTTTTTCACATTGTTATTATGGGGGATTGTGTGTAGAATGTTGAGGAAATAAATGAATTTAATGCATTTTGGAAGTAACAAGGCTGTAACAAATTAGACACACACTTTTGTCCTCAGAGACGTTATTTTTCACAGTACGATTTTTATCGTTTGAATACATTGTTAATTTTTTTTAACTAAATGCAAAATGTTTTATTCATGAGCAGAAATGGCTTAAATTTCCTTCATTTTTCCCCATTTTTCTTGCCAATTTTGACTCTCATTTCCGCTCTTAAATTCACTAAAAACAAGAAAAGCGCAACATTTGTGATAGATTATAAAAACCTTTTTAGGAATAAACCCTTGCCGATTTGATTTATTTTTTCTCTATTATGTAATAGCTGTTATTCATGTAAACCCATTCATGCAAACCCACATTATTTGGTTTATTTTCTTGCTATTGTTATTATTTATTTTCCTCTGTTTGTTAAATTTACACTTAAGATTGTCATATTTCCCTGTTATTGTACAAGTTTGACAATAAAAAAGAGGGAGGTTTTGCTATGCAAACAATAAATAAATAGTGACTGTCTCTCCCTCATTAGCATAGGGCGTTAGTCTTGTTTTTGAATCTGCTACTATGCTGACACCTAGTCGTTTGTAGCTCCGCCCTCTTTTAGATCTAATTTGAATTTAAAGCAACAGTCACCAAAATGGCACGATTAGGATCAAAGCCTAATGCTGTGTTCACACCAGATGCGGAACATGCGAATAGTGTCATTTGTTTGTAAATAGACTCGTGAACATTTTGAGTTCACTTGCTTCATTCGTGCATCAAATCTGCTTCATTCTTCAACTCTAGCTTCGATGCTAAATGGCTAACATGGAATTTAATGAGAGAATAGCTGTGTTTATGTGCTTTATGAAGGCTGAAAAACAGCGTAGATTAGTTTGGAGCCGTGTCCACTAGATCTTTTCAGAGGTGCACCAGCTCTGTGAGTTCATCAACTCCTTCAGAAACTATACCTGGATGATGGCAGCTTTCAGAAGTGCTTCCGACTGAGCCAAGCCCAGTTTGATGAACTGTTGTCTGGTGTCGGCAGGAGGATTTTCCCCTGGGACGCCAACAATGATACGCGAGTTAAGCTGCGTCAATCGCGCAAAATGCTTCACTCGCGGCACTTCATTCGCATGAATTGCGTCATTCGCGCTGCCTCATTCACACGTATCGCGCCACAGGATGTCTATTCGCGTCTTTGCATTGACTTAACATGTAAACCACTCGCACTTGACACTTCTTCCACGTCTGGTGTGAACGCAGCATAAAAGGGTCAGCTTCAGTTATAAAACATTAGTTATGTGCTATTTTGAGCTCAAACTTCACATAAACACTGTAGGGACATCAGTGACTTATTTTACATCTTGTAAAAAGGGGCATAATAGATCCACTTTAAACCATATTAGATTTACTTCACATCCAACAGCAATGAAAGATATACTCAGTCAGTACTCAAGGGGGGATATAGAGTTAATCTGTCATATATTTTTGCCAATAAACCAGATTCCGGTATATACATCAACAGTTTAGCTAACTTTAATTAGCCAGTCTACCAGTTTTATCTTCACTACATTGCTTTGGCATCATTCTAGACACAGATGAGAAAATCGACCATAGAAAAAGACATTCATGCTAATGTTGCCCATCAAGCCTGTTGCAGCAATAAAAATGAAAATGCGTGAAAATTGAGCTTGCACAGCTAGAAGCAAGAACGTTTCATCCCTAAATGTGTTTATTGGGAAGGCTATGGATATGGTAATCACCAAACTACAAATGAAAAAATTCCATCAACAATCCGACTGATTTAACTCTGTGCCACCCATGCACTTTCTTAAGTCGTCAGGACATCGGCTTTGACTTTTTCCCCTTTTTTTCCTCCCTCATATCACACAAGCCATCCACCTTGACAGTTAACCACTTGTCCACTCTTCTTTCAAGAGGAAAGATAAAAGCTACTGTGATCCTCTCAGAGCCGTCACCTCTTTAAACTCCCGCTTGTACAACACCACACAGTCTAGCGGCTGTCAAATTCAAACACTTTAAGCGCTAAAACAGAAGTGACTGATTCTCCACTTCCTATCAGATAAAACAAGCCCACAGCTTCTTCTGTCACTTCATCTGATGACATCGCACTTTTATACATCTGATGCGTTGCGGAGTTACACTCTGCAAAATGACACATATATTTGCAGACTATTTAAACCAGCTTATGATGTCTGAAAACAATATACGGTGTGATGATGTGTGAAATCCAGCTCATTCTGAAAACGTACCCCTGTATTTATTTCTGGAGATAACGAATTATGTAGCCAGAGGTACGTATGGCTGCATTTTGTCTTTAAAACGAACGATACGGTACGGTACGCCATTCCTTTTCGTGATAGTAGCTGACCGCTTACCTCAGTATGGACGGCTTTCCTGCTGTTACCAGTTTGTCCAGTCGCCAAGTACGTTAGCGGACTTGAGACGCTAAGAGGATTTGACCCCGATGACGGGGTTCGAGACTGTTGAAGAATGGTTCCAGAAAGAGGTAAGACAAAAACAGAAGCCAAAAAATAAAATAAACAAGTAAGTATCAGGGTGAGAATGTGGTAAAATCTGAAAACGTGGTAAAAATCAGACGAGGGCTTTTCTCTTTATCGATTGCTTTTGAAAACACTATCGGTTGGGTTTAGGAAAGGAGGAGGGTGGGTCAGTGTATTGGTCAGTCAGTCAGTCAGTGGACAGCGAACCTCTGGTGGCTTTACGCGAGAACAGCAGGCACAAATGGCACTCGTGAGAGAAATCTGCGATATTAAAAAGTGTACACATTGGCCTCTGGTGGATTCACGAAAACAAAAACATACCGCCTGGGACGTACATATACCCCGCTGTAATGCGCTGTAATGTTATAGCAGAGAAAGCTAAAATGCCATCCAAACGCTGCTATTTCCACAGAGCTTCTTCTGTTTCTGTATTTGGGCTTCCAAAGGACACTACACAAAGTGAGAAGTGCTTAAAGTTTAATTTAATTATGTTCCAGAGAGTTACATAACAGATATAGCTAGCATTTGACAAAGGAGAGCTTCCAGAATCCCTCCCAGTTCACTGCTGGATTCGGCTAAACTTCTCAAAGGAGCAGCTCAAGCAGAATAGCAGGAGCTGTGGACTGTAAGCCACAACCTGTAAGTGTTTTTATTTGCTGAAATTGATCTATTACATGCACAATGTCTAGCAATAACGGTATGTTGTAGCAAGGATGAAACAAGGCACCGCTAACAACTCAGCTAAAAATTCATATTTATCCGTCAAACCGCTGTAAGCAGCCACAATCTTCAGCAGCGCTGCAGTATCTCTCCATGCAGCCGCTTTCCCTGCCTGCTACATCTCAAATAACGAACTCGCAAAAGATATGTAAAGGTTTCATAGTGTGAAAGACACTTGTCAGATGTTATTTTAGAGAGCAGGCGGGACGTTCAACTGTGTCCTCTTCATTTTATGTCTAATTAAGGATTAAACAAATACTGCTAATAGCTACTCCGACTGACCGTGTTTACACAGCATAAGCACAGCACGTGCTCGTGACTGGACATGACGCTTCCAGATAATGTGGAGCCGATCCGCGAATCACAGCACATTATGTTAGCTGACCAATCAGAGCCTCTTGAGGGCAGGCTTTCAGAGGAACTAGGAAATATGACAGTCATTTCATGTTAGCTGATTAGCAGTGTATAATTAATTTAGGATATACTAAAAATAATGTCATTTTTTTACAAGTGAAGCATGAGCACACATTGCTTTTGGATCTTAATGAGTTAATGACATCTGAATGAATACATATAGCCTTCATATTCACAAGTTTTTGTCTTCTGGAAATCATACTGGATGGTGGAAACACTGCAATATTTCTTAATTTTATAAATAATATCAAAATTAACCTAAAAGAACGACTTGGTTAATCCGATTTTGATCCGATTTTTCAAAGAAACCAACAGAATTATTTACAACACGACTTTGTTTTAGACTCTGAAGTATACAAGAACCACAAACAGCAGAGAAATTCATTTGGAACACGCAAGAAGCTGTAAGAGCCTCTCATAACCAGCAAAACTACTTTCTCAAGCTCAGATCTAATGCTAGAGGAGTTTTCATGGAAACCGCAAGTCCACACATGTCCCATAAGACACTGGCCTGAATGAAACTGCAATAATTGCTAATTGCTTCAAGACAAGACCTCACTGCAGGAGGACCAAACTGTGTGCGATCCAAACATGCTCGAGCGGACAACAAAGGCAGACAAAAGATAATTATTTTAGACCACAATCAATCAATGGGTGTGTGGTAAGACATCTCTCTGAATGATTGACACATGTCAAATACGTTCCCATCAATCATGACATCAGCTCAGTGAATAAACACTACAATAAACACATTAAATGTGAACTATCCATTACATATATTCAGAATTACAGTCTATTCGGAGCCTTATAACAAACATTTGCTCTCCAAGCCTAGTATAAACACAAATCTAGGATATTAAATGACATATTACTATCAATATTTCTCAATTTATTCATGAATTAAGTCTTCTGAAAGCTACTCATTATATTTTTCCATCAAAAGAGCGCTGACAGTAATCATTCAAACTATATCACTGATTTTCTACATCATTAATTTATGATCATGACCCCTCAAACAATATCACTCCGCGTAATTCGTTATTATAAAAACCACTAAAGACTACGTCGAATAGTTCGGACTGCTGAGCGCATCACTGGCACAACCCTTCCTACTCCCCAAGAACTGTACTTATCCTAGAGCGAGCAGAAGGGCTGCCAAAATCACTCTGGACCCCTCACACCCAGCACACTGCCTCTTTGAACTGTTACCTTCTGGTCGACGCTACAGAGCACTGCGCACCAGAACAGCCCGACACAGAAACAGTTTCTTCCCTCAGGCAATCCATCTCATGAACACTTGATGATAATAATTGCGAAACCAACATCACTACTTGCTATACACTTTTATACACATATACACTTACTTAACAACACACTTTACATGCCAATTTGCACATAACAGCTGCACATATAACGTTGTATATAGTAATAAACATGTACATACACTTGTCAATCTGTATATTTGCACTCACTACTTACTTCTATTTTTAAAAAAATATATTTATTATCTGTTTTTTTGTCCTGTCTCTGTTATCCTGTTGCACTGTAGAAGCTTTGTCACGAAAACAAATTCCTCATATGTGTGAACATATCTGGCAATAAAGCTCTTTCTGATTCTGATTCTAAATTAATTTACCTATAAAATAAAGTAAAATGACATAAAATACATTTAAAAAATTGCAACTACATGCTACATTGAGTATTAGTGTTTGTTTAGTATCTGTTGACACTGCTCCTACAACAGACATTTAACTCACTATAAGAAATGTCAAGACTAACCCTAACCAAACAGTCTACCTATAATCTATTGAGAATTAGTTGTCATGTAGTTGCAATGTAACTTAAATTCCAAAAAAACGTGTTAAAGTGACCATTAAAATTAATTGATGAATAAAAATCTTCTCATCATGGCAACAAACATCCTGTCAAGCCAATTATATAGCAGCATCTTCAACCGAGATTCACTGGGCATCCAAAATACTTATATAACTGCCCAAAATAACTGCCACAGCGTGCGACAGGCTTCACGAGTGTGCACGTGTGTATAGTATGGAACGAGGTATGATTGACGTGCCCAGCTTGAAAAGTTCCACTGCCTGCAGGGCAGTCATAAACGTGTTTGAGGTAACTTTTCACGCTGAAACGTCAATCATACAGTTTCGCGCGCTAACTTTTCCACACCAGAACGCCAATCATACTCTCTACCGGGAGTGCACAGAACAGCAACAGCCTTACTTTTACACCGAAATGCAGCTGACAGACTGAAATACAAGCATTTGATGAATGAGAATTGGGTATGTACTGTATCCAATTATTTAATGCCAAACAAACATCTGTACTCACCTTATTCTAATCCTGTGTTTGTTTGTTATTTAGGGCACCCTCAGGAAGCTGACAGACTGAAATACAGGCATTCAATAAACTGGCAACATGTACGTAGGCTACTGTATATGTTGACTTCTTCATTTAACGCCAAAAAACTTAGAGGCTACTTACTTTTACAATACTAACTTTGTGGGTTTGCTTTATTACCCTGAAATGCACCTGACAGACTGAAATATATA
Source organism: Danio aesculapii (assembly GCF_903798145.1). Taxonomy (NCBI): domain Eukaryota; kingdom Metazoa; phylum Chordata; class Actinopteri; order Cypriniformes; family Danionidae; genus Danio; species Danio aesculapii. The sequence goes on from NC_079444.1 coordinate 43,071,487, forward strand.
GACATTTAATAAACTAGCAACTGGTAAACGTACTGTATATATTCACTTCATTATTTTAACGCCCAAAACACTTCTGTACTCACTTTATTCCAATACTGTTTGTTTGTTTTTTACTCTATAATGTACCTCACAGACTGAAATATATATTCATTTAATAAACTATAGAAACTGATACGTACTATAGCTTTCTATTCACTCCATTATTTTAACGCCAAAATCACTTCTGCCCTCACCTTATTCCAATAATAACTATTTGTTTGTTTGTTTGTTTGCTTTATTACCCTCAAATGCACCTGACAGACTGAAATATAGTAATTTAATAAACTAGCAACTGGTAAACATACTGTATATATTCACTTCATCATTTTAACGCCAAATACACATCTGTACTCACTTTATTCCAATAATAACTGTGTGTTTGTTTGTTTGTTTGTTTACCCTGAAATGTACCTGACAGACTGAGATATAAAGTCATTTAATAAAGTATAGCAACTGATACAGACTATATACAGTTGAAGTCAGAATTATTAGACCCTCTTCGAATTTCTTTGTTAAATATTTCCCAAATTATGTTTAAGAGAGCAAGAATTTTCACAGTATGTCTGATAATATTTTTTCTTCTGGAGAAAGTTATATTTGTTTTATTTCAGCTAGAATAAAAGCAGTTTTTAATTTTTAAAAAACATTTTAGGGTCAATATTATTAGCCCTTTTAAGCTCATTTTTTCCAGTCTACAGAACAAACTGTCTTTATACAGTAACTTGCCTAATTACCCTAACCTGCCTAGTTAACCTAATTAACCTAGTTAAGCCTTTAAATGTCACTTTAAGCTGTATAGAGGTGTCTTGAAGAATATCTAGTCTAATATTATTCACTGTCATCATGACAAAGAGAAAATAAATCAGTTATTAGAGATGAGTTATTAAAACTATTATGATTAGAAATGTGTTGGGAAAAATCTCTCTGTTAAACAAAAATTGGGGAAAAAAATAAACAAGAGGGCTCAGTTTTCAAGGAGGCTAATAATTCTGACTTCAACTGTATATTCACTTCATTATTTTACTGACAAATAGACCTCTGCCCTTACCTTATTCTAATAATAACTATTTGTTTACCCTGAAATGTACCTGAAATATATAGTAATTATATAAACTGTAGCAACTGATATGTACTATAGCTATATATTCACTTCATTTTTAACACCAAAAACACTTCTGTACTCACCTTATTTCAATAATAACTGTTTGTTTGTTTGTTTGTTTGTTTTTTACTCTGAAATGCACCTGACAGACTGAAATATATAGTGATTTAATAAACTATAGCAATTGATACGGACTATATATATTCACTTCATTATTGTAATGCCAAATACTTCTGCCTTCACCTTATTTCAACAATAACTATGTTTGTTTGCTTGTTTTTTTACCCTGAACTGCACCTGACAATTTGAAATATATAGTCATTTAATAAAAAGTAGCAACAGGTACGTACTATATGTTCACGTCATTATTTTATGCTAAAAAGACTTCTGTCTTCACCTTATTCCATCAATAACTATTGGTTTGTTTGTTTGTTTGTTTGTTTGTTTGTTTTTTACCCTGAAATGTACCTGACAGACTGAAATATATAACCATTTAATAAACTGTAGCAACTGATATGTACTATAGCTATACATTCACGTCATTGTTTTAACACCAAATAGACTTCTGCCCTCACTTTATTCCAATAATGACTATTTGTTTGTTGTTTACCCTGAATTGAACCTCACAGACTGAAATGTAGTCATTTAATAAAGTGCAGATCTAATACAGGCTTTATATATTTAATTCATTATTTTAATGCCAAAAAGATTTCTGTACTCATCTTATTCCAATAATAACTGTGTGTTTGTTTGTTTGTTTAACCTGAATTGTACCTGACCGACTGAAATATATAGTCATTTAATAAACTATAGGAACTGATATGTACTACAGCTATATATTCACTTTCTTTTTAACACCAAAAACACTTCTGTACTCACCTTATTTCAATAAAAACTTTGTTTGTTTGTTTGTTTTTTACCCTGAAATGCACCTGACAGACTGACATTTTTAGTAATTTATAAAATGTAGCAACCGATATGAACTATATATATATTTCCCAGAGATGGGTTACGGCTGGAAGGGCATCCGCTGCGTAATAACGTGCTGGATAAGTTGGCGGTTCATTCCGCTGTGGATGAATGAATATATATATATATATATATATATATATATATATATATATATATATATATATATATATATATATATATATATATATATATATATATATATATATATATATATATATATATATACAGGTATATATATACAGGTATATATATACACTGGGTGTGTTCGGAAGACCCACCCCTCATTGACAAATGTACAGAATTTGTCCCATACATGAGCTCAGTTGTCCTATTTTGACTACTATGCCATCATAATTTGTGAAAATAACCCATTGAAAAGGCTTTAAGACCAAGCATAATCCTCTGTTAGCTTTCGCATTGGTGTGACTTCAGCTAATCAGTTTTGGCCAATGCTAACAATAGTCATTTTACAATCTGATGTAAGATGGTTTAATTATTATTTTTTATTCAAATTGCCAAATTCTGACTGAGGAAAGTTGAATGTACTAGCCAGTTTGGTATTTGCCTAATAAATGACATAAGACTACAGTTTAAAAGTTAAAACTACAGTTTAATTTAAAACTTTTACAGATTCCTATTTTTTTTCTAATGATTTTTGATATAATAAATTTGTATTTTAAAAATAAGTATTATTTCACATTCCCTTACTATAAATTTTTAGGATATATTTTTGATATCAAAATGTGTGGTTATGATGACCATCCGACAAGCTGATCCAAATACAAATAGTGCTTAAATTGTCACTAAAATGCAGTATTTAAATCTCATAATTAAATAGAAAATGAGGCATATAACTGCAAAAAGGTCTACTTTTTGAGAAAAAAAGAACCCCTTTTTACCAGGCTGGCTACAGACCTGATTCACTTCATTACTTTAACGCCAAATACACATCTGTACTCACTTTATTCCAACAATAACTGTGTATTTGTTTGTTTATTTACCCTGAAATGTACCTAACAGACTGAAATATATAGTCATTTAATAAACTATAAAAAATATACTGATACAGACTATATATATTGAATTAATTATTTTAATTCCAAAAAGATTTCTGTACTCACCTTATTCTGATAATAAAGATTTGTTTGTTTGTTTTTACCCTGAAAAGTACCTGACCGACTGTAATTTATATAGTCATTTAATAAACTATAGCAACTAATACAGACTATATATATATTTAATTCATTATTTTCTATGCCAAAAAGATTTCTGTACTCACCTTATTCTGATAATAACGATTTGTTTGTTTGTTTTTACCCTGAAAAGTACCTGACCGACTGTAATTTATATAGTTATTTAATAAACTATAGCAACTAATATAGACTATATATATTTAATTCATTATTTTCTAGCCAAAAAGATTTCTGTACTCACCTTATTCTGATAATAACTATTTGATTGTTTGTTTTTACCCTGAAAAGTACCTGACAGTCTGAAATATATGGTCATTTAATAAACTATAGCAATTAATACAGACTATATATATTTAATTCATCCTTTTAATGCCAAAAAGATTTCTGTACTCACCTTATTCTGATAATAACGATTTGTTTGTTTGTTTTTACCCTGAAAAGTACCTGACCGACTGTAATTTATATAGTCATTTAATAAACTATAGCAACTAATACAGACTATATATATTTAATTCATTATTTTAATGCCAAAAAGATTTCTGTACTCACGTTATTCTGAAAATAACTATTTGTTTGTTTGTTTACCCTGAAATGTAACTGATAGACTGAAGTTTATAGTCATTTAATAAACTATAGCAACTGAAACAATCTATATAGATTTAATTCATTATTTTAATGCCAAAAAGATTTCTGTACTCACCTTATTCTGATAATAACGATTTGTTTGTTTGTTTTTACCCTGTAAAGTACCTGACAGACTAAAATATATAGTCATTTAATAAACTATAGCAACTAATACAGACTATTTATATATTTAATTCATTATTTTAATGCCAAAAAGATTTCTGTACTCACCTTATTCTGATAATAACGATTTGTTTGTTTGTTTGTTTTTACCCTGAAAAGTACCTGACAGACTGAATTATAGTCATTTAATAAAGTATAGCAACTGATATATACTATAGCTTTATATTTACTTCATTAATTTAACGCCAAAACCACATCTGCCCTCACCTTATCCCAATAGTAACTATTTGTTTGTTTGTTTGTTTGTTTTTACCCTGCAGAGTGAAATATGGCCGTTTAATAAACTAGCAACTGGTTCGTACAGTACATATCCACTTCTTAATTGTAACGCCAAAAAACAAACCTCAGTACTCACCTTAATTCCGATACATAAATGAGATGCAGCAATCCGTGAAGTTACCTCACGAAGAGTTTGTTTACATGTGGCAACTTTGAATAAACATAGCTTAAAGATGCTGAAACAAGACTGGCTCCTTTCACCAAAAGTCCACAACATGTAAAGTTTATAATACACTTCCGCGCGTTCACTTAAAACGGCGCGTCGCGTTAATTGGACGCAAGACATCCAAGCAGCGCGTGACTGATAACCGACAACTTTTCTAGCGTGAACTACAAGCGCTGTCAGAGACAACACAGCATCCAAACGCAGAGAGCGTATCATCATCTGCTTGTTAAAAGTCTGTTCGCGCGCTGTCTTCATTATAGAGACCCCCCTCCTCCCTCCACACACACACGCAGACTCATAAATAAAACTTACTTTTCCCTCGCTTGGCTGTCGGACGGTACGTTGTTACTCTTGCCTTTGGCGTACATGCTTGCAGAGAGCTCCGATTGTCACGCACCTGTCAACCCATCACAGCCTCCTCGGACACAACCCCGTCACCATGGCGACTGCAGGAGCGATGCCACCCATTGGTCGGAGCTCCGAAAAGGGAACGCCCATTTTGTTGGGTAACTGGAGTGAGTGACAGTTTCTCAGCCCCGCCCACACAGAAACACAACCCCTTTCTTATCTCCTTGCGCTGTGTCTGTGGAGCGCGCGCACACACACACACACACACACGAACTGAGGGGAATTTGAAACCGTACTGAGAGGGATTTTAAACAACTGGCTGTTCCCCTCACAAGCAATCACACCCTCTACTGTCACTGGCCAAATTTAAAGTGATATGGCAAACGCGGAGCGGATTTCTGTTCAGCTTCTGTTTGTGCTGATGATTATTTGGGTCGTCCAAATTTGCATATCGCATTATAAAATACAGATATAACATATGGATTTGCATAATTATTTGTTTATATCTTCTAAACCGTGTATTAATTGCACTATAGTATTATAGACAGCAAAAAATGCTTATAAAATGATGGTTTATATTAATCTTCTGTTGTATTTAATGAATGACTAATGGATTTTAGACCTAAAAATGACAAGTTATTCACTTTTTGTTAGTTACTTTAAACAAGTAATGATTACAAATTACTGATTACTACTGGAAATTGTAATCTGATTATATTATTAATTACTTCATGTTAAAAAGTAATCAGACTACTAATTACTTTACTTTGAAGTTACTTTTAAAAAAATAAAATATACTTATAAAGATACAAAATCAACTGCAGCTCTTTCAGTCATTTAATATTCACTGATAAACATTACAAAGGGTTGATCACAACAGCTTGACATACTCTAAACTAAAGGCTTAAAGAGTTCACCCCAAACTTAAAATTCTCTCATCATTCACTTCTTCCAAACCTGTTAGTTTTTTAGACTATACCTGTTAGACTATACATGTAACCATTGACATCCATAGTATGCAAATGCACTGCAGTGTTTGGGTGGTGTACTGAACAGTGGCGGACAGAGTATTGAAAGTTCACACTTAATTTAAAGTACCATTACTTGCCCAAAATGTAGTCTAAGTAGAGTAAATGTATCTGTTGCATAGGCGCAGCGTGTGTAAGGCTGGAGAAGGATTAGCCTCCCCCTGGCCAGGAGACAACGGAGATAGCAGCAAAGAAAAACAACTGCATTGAAAACATGTAACAGGTGTAAGGCGGAGTATGAATGTAATTTAATGTTGATGATTAACGCAACACTTTAGCTATTGTAAGTTTGTCAATCAAATTTAAAGTCCCCCTCCGCACAGAAATGGAACTGTCCAACTCCGCACGTTGCACTGATGAGCGCTGTTTAATACTGGAGTTAGCAGCTGCTCTGAAAACCAAATCAAAAGTGCTAACCAGCGGACTATTCTGATTTGCTGGTCAAGGACATAAGTAATAAAACGACAAGTGAGTATTACGAGAGGGGTATAATAAAATATTATTCTGGTTTGACTTGTTTTCAGCATTAAATGAAATTGGTAGTTTCATTGTAACGTAGTCTAGCCCATAGTGTAGTAATATTGTTAAGGCAATTGTTTGGATTTTTACATTTTAAGGGTCAACTATTTTTTGCTGAATTACAAGTTTGGTTTTCGATTGGCCTCGTGAAAGAGAATGATTTCGGATTCTCAGGGCTGGCGCGTCCAGAGGCGACCTAGGCGGCAGAATAGTGAGGGCTGCGTCCACGATGATGAATTTTCAGCTTAATTACTTCGATCCTTTAGTCACTACTTTAGTCACACGATCCTTCAGAAATCACTCTAATATTATTATTATTATTATTATTATTATTATTATTATTATTATTATTATTATTATTATTTTTATTATTATTGGAAATAGTAATAAAAGCAACAAGGAGTAATAATTTCATTTGAAACTGCATACAGTTAGTAATAAATAAATATTTAATAAAGAAATAAATATATATTTTTTAAAAATATTTAATAAATACCACCTTGATAAACAGAATAATTTAAATTAGATTTTTAAAATAAAAGTAATAATAACAAAAAATAAATAAACTGACCCCAAACTTCTGACCGATAGTGTAGATCAGTGGGTTAGTTTAATAAAATAATTTCATGTGCGTGTTGAATATAATAGACATTTGTTGATAGGCGGTGCTTTTGTTAAAACATCCTCGCAAATCTTTTTAAATGCATTAAAGGGCAGCGCATATATTAGCCTTACCCCTCCGCCTATGATCTGTTGTAAATGTTACTCAAAGTATGAGTAAAAAGTTGCCATTTTTAAAAGTACTCAAGAGTAGTGAGCACTGAGTATTACGCTGTGTTTACATGCAGTTTACAGGCAATTGGTGCTTATGTGTGTAAACGTAATCATTGAACATTGCTTAAAAATAGTGTAAAAATCTCGTCTCGTTCTGGTGGAGTAAGCATCTCGTTACACCCCAGACACAATGCACTAAATGGGGCTGGTGACGGCACTGTGAGAGGTGGGGTTAGTACTCAAGAGTAGCGAGCGCTGAGTATTACGCTGCGAAAAGCTTGAGTTTTCATGCAATTTGAGCTTGTGTGTGTAAACGTAACATTCTGTAGTGCATTTAGTGATTGTTTAAGACTATTTGGAGATTTCAGTCCTCATCCGCCATCCTCTCATCAGCGACATGCAGTCATAACAGCCTCTGGATCATTGCATGTAAAGATATTCATTTACAATGAGGATATCTTGAGGTGGTTCAGTATGATGCAATTTATTGGACTTATTGGTTCGACAGCTCTCATTCACATCCATTTATTTTCAATGATAACAATAATGCTCATTATACTGTATCATGCTGCAAACGTGTATTTTCATTCAACCATTCATTCATTTTTCATCAACTAGTCCCTGGTCCATCCAATAGTATCTGGATGCAGCCTTGATGATGCAAGCTGAGACTGCATAGCTAAGAGATGCAATATCAGACACAATGTACTAAATTGGGCTAGTGACGTCACTGTGAGAGGTGGCGTTAGTACTCAAGAGTAGCGAGCGCTGAGTATTACGCTGTGAAAAGCTTGAGTTTACATGCAATTTGAGCTTGTGTGTGTAAACGTAACATTCTGTAGTGTATTTAGTGATTGTTTAAGACTATTTGGAGATTTCAGTCCTCATCCGCCATCCTCTCATCAGTGACATGCAGTCATAACAGTCTCTGGATCATTGCGTGTAAAGATATTTATTTACAATGAGGATATCTTGAGGTAGTTCAGAATGATGCAATTTATTTGACTTATTGGTTCGACTGCTCTCATTCACATCCATTTATTTTCAATGATAACAATAAAGCTCATTATACTCTATAATGCTGCAAATGTGTGTTTTCATTCATCCATTCATTCATTTTTCATCAACTTAGTCCCTGGTCCATCTAATAGTATCTGAATGCAGCCTTGATGATGCAAGCTGAGACTGCATATCTCAGAGATGCAATATCAGACACAATGTACTAAATGGGGCTAGTGACGTCACTGTGAGAGGTGGGCGTTAGTACTCAAGAGTAGCGAGCGCTGAGTATTACTCTGCGAAAAGTCTTGCGTTTACATGCAATTTGAGCTTGTGTGTGTAAACGTAACATTCTGTAGTGCATTTAGTGATTGTTTAAGACTATTTGGAGATTTCAGTCCTCATCCGCCATCCTCTCATCAGTGACATGCAGTCATAACAGACTCTGGATCATTGCGTGTAGAGATTCTGTACATCTTCTTGGACACTTTTAATGCTTCCAAGTGGTTTGCTGCATTTATAAAGAACCCATGTCTTGAGGTAGTTCAGTATGATGCAATTTAATGTCTATGTGTGATTTGATTGGACAGGAATCGCAAGAAAAGATTTTTCTACTCAGCCAATACCCATAGACAACAAAAAATAAAGTAGTGACTGCAGATTGAGGGAAAGTAGAGGAGTAAAAGTACCAATACTGCACTGAAAATGTGCTCAGGGGTAAGTAAAAGTACACATTTTTTTACACTACTTAGTATATTATAACTCCTGAGAAAAACTACTCATTTACAGTAACGAGCATTTGTAATCTGTTACTTTACACCACTGCTCCTCAGCCATCTAATTTCAGAATAGCCTACTAGAGCATTAGCAAATGACAAAAATGATATAGGCAGATTAGCCATTTTCTGCATCCGAAATGGCAATGCACTAAATAGGGCTAGTGATGTCACTGTGAGGGGTGGGGTTAGGGATGGTAATAGGTGAGTGCGTTAAAAAGCATTGGATGCAGCTCAGATTGCACTGCACCATGCATCCAGACCCCTCTCGGTCCATCAAATTGGACTGAGCCATCTAATTTCAGAATAGCCTACTAGAGCATTAGCAAATGCCAAAAATGATATGGGCAGATTAGCCATTTTCTGCATCCGAAATGGCATAGTTCTTTGCGTAATTCATCATGTAAGTAAGTGCATGCAGGACTTATTGTTTCAACTACTCCCATTCACTTCCATTGACTTTTTTATTGATTAAAATCAGCTTGTTATACTGCATGATGTTGCAAACTTGTATTTTCATTCATTTATTTTCCATCAACTCGGTCCCTGGTCCATCCAATAGTATCTGAATGCAGACTTGATGATGCAAGCTGAGACTGCATATTTCAGAGATGCAATGTCAGACGCAATGCACTAAATAGGGCTAGTGACGTCACTGTGAGGGGTGGGGTTAGGGGTGGGAATAGGTGAGTGCATTAAAAAGCATTGGATGCAGCTCAGATTGCACTGCATCATGCATCCAGACGCCTCTCGGTCCATCAGGGGCTGCCACAATGGAATGAACCACCAACTACTCTTTGTCTTTAGAGCAAGTTTGATTGTTTACTGATATTTATTATTATGAGTCATTTCCCCATAGGCAAAATAGTCAGAAGTTCTAAAACAATCGCAGAAAGGAGCGATATAGATAGCAAAAAGCATCTGCTGTGTAAAATATATGCTGGATAAGTTGGTGGTTCACTTCGCTGTGGCAACCTCAGTTTAATAAAGAAACTAAAAGAAAATGAATGAAGAAATTAATGAGCAAAATAAACAGTATGTGTGTATGTCCGAACAAAGTGTTTATAAAAAAGTCCCTGATTTACCTACAAATTATCTCGAAATTCTGCACATGCTAGACCCTTTTTTAATCCCATGAGGCCACAGGAGATCATTTGTGATTGGCAGTAGTTAGTCTAGGTCATGTGATGCAAACAGTGGGTCACGTGATAATTATGATTATTCAAAATGTAATCATATTTATCTTTCAATATGGTAAATATATATAAAAATTATTGAATTGAACATTTAATCTTGCCTATAGGAGCTAATATGTTTCCCTGAGATGGAAATGTTGATTCGCTCCATCCCCAATAGTGTGATTTTGATCCTAAATAAAACATAAAAACAATGTCAGGGCTACTAAAAAGACTTTAGTTTTAGGTTAAGCTAGCTGATTGTGGACGCTGACCTCATCTGTCTTGTGCTGTGTGTATTATTTTGGCGAATGTTTTAACTGCTCTCTGTCCTCTAATGTCTGCGCTGTGCTTTTTTTTTTCAAAGTGGGCGGCTTGAAACCGCCTGTGCTGAATAACATTGGCTGTTCCGTGGCGCCCCCTCCGCGCTCAGGATCCCGGAAGTGGCCGTGTGAGATCATGGTAAGACCGAGAGAAAGAGCAGTTTGCGCCGGTGTGTGTGTGTGTTTGTCTGTATGTGTGTGTGGATGTTCTTTCTGACAGTTCCGAACATTTAGAACATGTAGGCAGATTCGAAATCACATCAAAGATAAAAAGAACGTGTTCTGCTGTAACCACAGCAACGATGCCGCCGGCTTTATAAATAGCGGCTCTTGAGTGCTGCACGGTTGAAGAGCCCCGAAAGCTGATGCTCAAACTGCTGTGTTCTGTCTGCGCTGTAGTGTTTAAGACGCTTTATAACCCTTTATGTAACAGTATCAGCAAAGGTTGTTCCCTGGCAATATTCTAGTCTTTCAGGCTGTAAACTCTTCTCATATTTGAAAATACAGTGAAATATTAGCGTAATTAGTGTTAAAACCTTTCATATTCAGACTTGGATCGTTGTAATACACAGAGACAACTGCATATTACAATAATTTACAAAAAGAGGTAGCAGGAAGTAAAGAAAAGTTAACTTATACAGCCAATTATTAGCACAACAAACAAATTGTGTAAGTTTAGGGCGGAGCTAAGCGTTTGTCTGACCAATGACAGTTGAGGGGCGTGTTTGTGGAAACCTGTTTGAAAACAGTGCTCTCTGTGAAACTTTAGTGTAGTCTTTAATATGTAAGCAGGGGTGGATTTAACCAATAAGCAAGGTAAGCGGCTGCTTAGGGCCTCAGGAGTTCTGAGGGCCCCCAAATAAATACCTAGAAGTATAAATGATACCTATAAATTATATCTAACATTGTTTTCTATCATATATTGTATGGTGAGGGTCTAAAATTTATTATTTTAATGTAATTTTAATTAATGTAATTATTACATCTGCGCAAATGTGTAATTTTTATTGTTGTGAATTCATTTTGGGTGACGCGGTGGTGCAGTAGGTAGTGCTGGTCTCAGGTTCGAGCCTCGGCTGGGTCAGTTGGCATTTCTGTGTGGAGTTTGCATATTCTCGCTGCATTCATGTGGGTTTCCTCCCGGTGCTCTTGTTTAACCCACAGCCCAAAGACATGTGGTACAGGTGAATTGGGTAGGCTAAATTGTCCGTGGTGTATGTGTGTGAATGCATAAGTGTATAGATGTTTTCCAGGGATGGGTTGCAGCTGAAGGGTATCCGCTGCATAAAACATGTGCTGGATAAGTTGGTGGTTCATTCCGCTGTGGCGGCCCTGGATTAATAAAGGGACTAAGCCAAAAAGAAAATGAATGAATGAATTCATTTTAAGAAAATAAATAGTTTCAAATGTTTTACATGTTGTTATCATTATTATTATTTTGCATTAAGATTAAATGTAGAGAATGGGATCGAATGATATAAGAAAAAAAAAAACAGTAAAATATTAATAATTAAAAAAAATAAAGTTCATAAGGTGCATTTTAGAACTTTTGGGCCCCATGGCTGCAATTGCTTAGGGCTCCAAAATCACTAAATCTACCCCTGTATGTAAGTGCAATGTAGATGCATTTTAATCAATGCTTTATTTGCTTTGTTGATGTGTAAGAAAGTAGCTAAACCATGTAAAATCTTTTTATTTCAGTATTATCACCTGGTGAATATAATTGGTCAAACAACAACAATAGTCAAAATGGCATTATTTAATAAACATTTTAATTAGTAATGTTCCGATCAGGTTTTTTTGTTGTTGCTGAAACCCGATCTGATATTTCTATAATACATAAAAAAAGAATAAAGAAGAGTGAAGAAACAGATCCAGGATGTTCCTTATTTTTTATTTATTTCACCTTATTTTAACATTCAACAACTCTGGTAACAAGCAGAGCACTTCTGTGAGGTAGCTTGAACAATCAAGTAATAAATAACATCAATTCTTCACTTTTGGATTTTAGTGCAACAGTAAATATAAAAAAAACTAATATAAAAACAAACAGCACCTTCACTTAAAACACCCAGCAGCCAATCCCAAGTTTACATATTTCAGAGTTTGCTTTGGCAATGTTGTCGTCATCAACTTTATAATACCTCCAGACCGCAGACATACTCGCGCTTTCCGCTTCAAGCTGCTTCCGTGTTCTACTTTGCTGGCATTTAACCAATAGCATCTATGCAACAAAGCGATGTCATGCTGCATGCGTTGCTGTTTCTGTATCAAGAAAGAGGTCTAACTCTGTACCACTGCATAACTATAGATATGTTAAAAAATTATGAGATTATATATATATATATATATATATATATATATATATATATATATATATATATATATATATATATATATATATATACACACACATATATATTTGAGTCCTGATCGTTAGGTAACGTCCGATTCTGATCAAGTGTGAAACCGCATGATCGGATCAGGACATCCCTAGTTTTAATGTTTTCTAATTCTTATTTTGGACAATCTGTGCATATGTTTTAATTAGCCTATAATGTTTACAATTCAGTTTTCAATCTTGTTTCTTTATTTGTTTAATGATTTATCCCATATTTTAAATTATGCTTTACACTTCAGTGTACCTAAAAATGAACACACCGCATTCTGGCAAGAAATAACCAATGTTTTTTTTTCACTTTTTCTACAATTTTTAATCAGTTGCATTGACCAAATAAAAATTTATATGTTTAGGGTTGAGGAAAAAAAAAATTGTGTCAATATTTTAAAAGTTACAACTCTATTATAAATTGTTTAAAACAATTTTTATTTTCTGTGAAAAAGTTTCTGATATACACTCACTGGCCACTTTATTAGGTACAGGTAGTGCCTGCTAATGCAAATTTCTAATCATCCAATTACATGGCAGCAACTTAATGCGTTTAGGCATGTAGACATGGTAAGACGATCTGCTGCAGTTCAAAGCGAGCATCAGAATGGAGAAGAAAAGGGGATTTAAGTGACTTTGAACATGGCACAGGTGCCAGCCGGGCCGGTCTGAGTATTTCAGAAACTGCTGATCTACTGGGATTTTCACGCACAACCATCTCTAGGGTTTACAGAGAATGGTCTGACAAAGAGGAAATATCCAGTGAGCGGCAGTTCTGTGGGCACAAATGCCTTGTTGATGTCAGAGGAGAATGGCCAGACTGGTTCCAGCTGATAGAAAGGCAACAGTAACTCAAATAAGCACTCGTTACAACCAAGGTCTGCAGAAGAGCATCTCTGAACACACAACATGTCCAACCTTAAGCGGATGGGCTACAGCAGCAGAAGACCACACCGGGTGCCGCTCCTGTCAGCTAAGAACAGGAAACTGAGGCTACAATTCACACAGGCTCACCAAAACTGGACAATAGAAGATTGGAGAAACGTTGCCTGGTCTGATGAGTCTTCATTTCTGCTGCCACATTCGGATGGTCGGGTCAGAATTTGGCCTCAACAACATGAAAGCATGGATCCATCCTGCCTTGTATCAACGGTTCAGGCTGGTGGTGGTGTAATGGTGTGGGGGATATTTTCTTGGCACACTTTGGGTCCATTAGTACCAATTGAGCATCATGTCAACGCCACAGCCTACCTGAGTATTGTTGCTGACCATGTCCATCCCTTTATGACCACAGTGTCTCCATGTTCTGATGGCTACTTCCAGCAGGATAACGCACCATGTCATAAAGCGTGAATCATCTGGTTTCTTGAACATGACAATGAGTTCACTGTACTCAAATGGCCTCCACAGTCACCAAAACTCAATCCAATAGAGCACCTTTGGGATGTGATGGAAAGGGAGATTGGCATCATGGATGTGCAGCCGACAAATCTGCAGCAACTGCGTGATGCTATCATGTCAATATGGAGCAAAATCTCTGAGGAATATTTCCAGTATCTTGCTGAATCTATGCCACGAAGGATTAAGGTAGTTCTGAAGGCAAAAGGGGGTCCAATCCGGTACTAGTAAGGTGTACCTAATAAAGTGGCCGGTGATTCTAAATGTGCAAGTAACTAGCAAGTTTTTGAGTTCAAAATTGTGTGTATTGAGAATTGTGTGATGAATTAAGATTCAGTTGTATGCATTAATTGTTTGTAAAGAATTGTTATTAAAGCTAGACATGCAGGCAGAGATAATCCACTCAAGTTTGTGCTTTTAGTTTACTGCTTTGCACTGTGTAATTAATGAAGGCATGTTGTGAACTTGTGTCTATTTAGTTTGTAGCTGTAGATGCTCTTTAAACCGGCTGATCAGTGTAGATGTGAGTAAATGGCTTTGTTTGATGTTTCTCATTTCTGCTTGTTCATGCAGAGAGAGTGAAAGAGGCACGGGCAGGAAAGGGCCGTTTAGCGAATCAGATGTTTCCTCTTGAGTAATTGAAGCCAGAGTCACTGATGCGATCCAGCAGCCCAAAGTTGTGATAGAATTTGTGTTTAGGCAATTGGAGATTTGCATGTGGATTTGTTGAGGGAGCATAAAGTAAATGCAGAATATACTTAGCTTGCTTTTTCAAAGTGCACCTTTTTTGGTTGTTACCTGTCATGTAGTTTGTAGTGTAGCTGTGTGTGAATCTAAATGTCTGCAAAGGTCAAAAATCAGGATAAATGATGTTATTTTCTCACAAATGAAAGACATTAATCTATTTGAAACAAGGCATCAGTAGTAGCACAGCATAGTAGAGTTAGGTCATTGGACCAATCAGAGAAGAGTACAAATCGACTAGAGGATGCTCGAATTTGTAAAATGTTACTTGGGGCATGTTTAGTTGCAAGTTTCAGATAAAAAATCCACTAGAGGGTGCTGTCTATATTTTTGCGTGTCTGAAATACATCACTTAGGGTATGTTTCATTGCATGTTTCAAATGACAAATGCACTAGAGGGTGCTGTCTACATGTTTGCGCATCTGAAATGCATCACATAAATTTTGCATGTTTCAAATGACAAATGCACTAGAGGGCGCTGTCTATATTTTTGTGATGATACTTTGAAATGCATTATTTAGGGTACGTTTTGTTGCATGTTTCAGATAACAAATCCACTGGATGGCACTGTCAACAAATGTATTGTGTTAGGAATATTTCATTGTATGTTTCAAATGACAAATCCACTAGAGGGCGCAGCCTATATCATTGCGAATTTGAAATATGTAGTTAGGGCTCTGAAATGTGTCACTTAAGAAATGCTTCATTGCATGTTTCAAATGACCAATCCACTAGATGGCGCTGTCTGCATTTTTGCAAATCTGAAATACATTGCTTTGGGTTCATTTTTATTATTTTCAGATGTCAAATCCACTAGATGGCGCTGTCTACATTTTTGCGAATTTGAAAAAATTATTTAGATCATGTTTCATAGCAAGATTCAGATGAAAAATTCACTAGAGGGCAATATCTACATTTACGTGAATCTGAAATGCATCAAATAGGGTAGGTTTCATTGCATGTTTCAATTTACAAATCCTCTAGATGGCGCTGTCTGCATTTTGTAATCTGAAATACATACTTCAGGGTATGTTTTGTTGCACTTTCCAGATGACAAATCTACTAGATGATGCTGTGAACATTTTGAAATCTGAAATACATTTTATTAGGTACGTTTTGTTGTATGTTTAAATGATTAAGTCCACCAGAGGGCACTGTCTGCATTTTTGCAAATTTGAAATATTTATTTATTTATAATATATATAGATAGAATCCTGAAATGTGTCACTTGGGTACATTTCATTGCATTTTTCAAGTGAAAGAACCACTAGAGGGCACATTTTTACAATGATAATCTGAAAAAGACTGCTTGGGGTACGTTTTGTTGAATGTTTCAGAAAACAAATCCACAAGATGGCGCTGTCTATGTTTGTGCTTATCTGAAATGCATTGTGTTGGGTTTGTTTTGTTGCATGTTTCAGATGTCAAATACACTAGAGGGCGCTGTCAACATTGTTGTGAATTTGAAATATGTTAGTTAGCCTATGTTTTGTTGTACGTTTCAGATTCACATCATTCTTGTACATGCACAGGAGAAGGTGGTGCTTGTACAGATTTAGGGTCCTAAAATGTGTCACTTAGGGTATATTTCATTTCATGTTTCTAGGAACCACTAGAGGGCACTGTCTGCATTTTTGCATAGGCAATCTGAAATGCATTACTTAGGGTATGTTTTGTTGTACGTTTCAGATGACAAATCCGCTAGATGGCGCTGTCTACATTTTTGCAATTCTGAAAAACATTGCTTTGGGTACATTTTGTTGTACATTTCAGATGTAAAGTCCACTAGAAGGCATTTATAATATAAATAGATAGAATCCTGAAATGTGTCACTTGGGTACATTTCATTGCATTTTTCAAATGAAAGAACCACTAGAGGGCGCATTTTTACAATGATAATCTGAAAAAGACTGCTTGGGGTACGTTTTGTTGAATGTTTCAGAAGACAAATCCACAAGATGGCGCTGTCTATATTTGTGCTTATCTGAAATGCATTGTGTTGGGTTTGTTTTGTTGCATGTTTCAGATGTCAAATACACTAGAGGGCGCTGTCAACATTTTTGTGAATTTGAAATATGTTAGTTAGGCTATGTTTTGTTGTACGTTTCAGATTCACATCATTCTTGTACATGCCCAGGAGAAGGGGGTGCTTGTCGTACAGATTTAGGGTCCTAAAATGTGTCACTTAGGGTACATTTCATTGCATGTTTCTAAGAACCACTAGAGGGCACTGTCAGCATTTTTGCATGGGCAATCTGAAATGCATTACTTAGGGTATGTTTTGTTGTATGTTTCAGATGACAACTCCGCTAGATGGCGCTGTCTACATTATTGCAGTTCTGAAAAACATTGCTTTGGGTACATTTTGTTGTACATTTCAGATGTAAAGTCCACTAGAAGGCATTTATAATATAAATAGATAGAATCCTGAAATGTGTCACTTGGGTACATTTCATTGCATTTTTCAAGTGAAAGAACCACTAGAGGGCGCATTTTTACAATGATAATCTGAAAAAGACTGCTTGGGGTACGTTTTGTTGAATGTTTCAGAAGACAAATCCACAAGATGGCGCTGTCTATATTTGTGCTTATCTGAAATGCATTGTGTTGGGTTTGTTTTGTTGCATGTTTCAGATGTCAAATACACTAGAGGGCGCTGTCAACATTTTTGTGAATTTGAAATATGTTAGTTAGCCTATGTTTTGTTGTACGTTTCAGATTCAAATTATTCTTGTACATGCCCAGGAGAAGGGGGTGCTTGTTGTACAGATTTAGGGTCCTAAAATGTGTCACTTAGGGTACATTTCATTGCATGTTTCTAAGAACCACTAGAGGGCACTGTCTGCATTTTTGCATAGGCAATCTGAAATGCATTACTTAGGGTATGTTTTGTTGTACGTTTCAGATGACAACTCCCCTAGATGGCGCTGTCTACATTTTTGCAATTCTGAAAAACATTGCTTTGGGTACATTTTGTTGTACATTTCAGATGTAAAGTGCACTAGAAGCCATTTATAATATATATATATATAATCCTGAAATGTGTCACTTGGGTACATTTCATTGCATTTTTCAAGTGAAAGAACCACTAGAGGGCGCATTTTTACAATGATAATCTGAAAAAGACTGCTTGGGGTACGTTTTGTTGAATGTTTCAGAAGACAAATCCACAAGATGGCGCTGTCTATATTTGTGCTTATCTGAAATGCATTGTGTTGAGTTTTTGTTGCATGTTTCAGATGTCAAATACACTAGAGGGCGCTGTCAACATTTTTGTGAATTTGAAATATGTTAGTTAGCCTATGCTTTGTTGTACGTTTCAGATTCACATCATTCTTGTACATGCCCAGGAGAAGGGGGTGCTTGTCGTACAGATTTAGGGTCCTAAAATGTGTCACTTAGGGTACATTTCATTGCATGTTTCTAAGAACCACTAGAGGGCACTGTCTGCATTTTTGCATGGGCAATCTGAAATGCATTACTTAGGGTATGTTTTGTTGTATGTTTCAGATGACAACTCCGCTAGATGGCGCTGTCTACGTTTTTGCAATTCTGAAAGACATTGCTTTGGGTACATTTTGTTGTACATTTCAGATGTAAAGTCCACTAGAAGGCATTTAAAATATATATAATATATTATATTATATATATATATATAATCCTGAAATGTGTCACTTGGGTACATTTCATTGCATTTTTCAAATGAAAGAACCACTAGAGGGCACATTTTTACAATGATAATCTGAAAAAGACTGCTTGGGGTACGTTTTGTTGAATGTTTCAGAAGACAAATCCACAAGATGGCGCTGTCTATATTTGTGCTTATCTGAAATGCATTGTGTTGGGTTTGTTTTGTTGCATGTTTCAGATGTCAAATACACTAGAGGGCGCTGTCAACATTGTTGTGAATTTAAAATATGTTAGTTAGCCTATGTTTTGTTGTACGTTTCAGATTCACATCATTCTTGTACATGCCCAGGAGAAGGTGGTGCTTGTACAGATTTAGGGTCCTAAAATGTGTCACTTAGGGTACATTTCATTGCATGTTTCTAAGAACCACTAGAGGGCACTGTCTGCATTTTTGCATAGGCAATCTGAAATGCATTACTTAGGGTATGTTTTGTTGTACGTTTCAATGACAACTCCACTAGATGGCGCTGTCTACGTTTTTGCAGTTCTGAAAAACATTGCTTTGGGTACATTTTGTTGTACATTTCAGATGTAAAGTGCACTAGAAGCCATTTATAATATATGTATATATCCTGAAATGTGTCACTTGGGTACATTTCATTGCATTTTTCAAGTGAAAGAACCACTAGAGGGCGCATTTTTACAATGATAATCTGAAAAAGACTGCTTGGTGTACGTTTTGTTGAATGTTTCAGAAGACAAATCCACAAGATGGCGCTGTCTATGTTTGTGGTTGTCTGAAATGCATTGTGTTGGGTTGTTTTGTTGCATGTTTCAGTCAAATCCACAAGATTTGCGTACAAAGTTGACTGTTGTCCGTTTGGAGATATATAGGTGACACAAACATTATTTACAAATCATAGGCAGCGTTAAGTTGTTTTGTGATGTAGTGCAAAGAACTGCACAAAAATAATCCTTCATTCATTGATAATAAGTCCATGTAAATATCATTATTGTGAAAAGAAACTAAATTTGTTAGTATCATACTGCCCCCTAGTGTTCATTTCACCTAGGAACTGCAGTCAAATGTATGTTGAAATAGGATTTTTGCAGCTTGAGGCACACTTTTCCAACGAGCCTGTGTTTCTGTTTAAAGTTTCATGATAGCTCTTATATGCTATATATCTTACCCATAAATAGTTTGATGAAAGTAAAATGTAAATGGCTTTCATTGGTCGCACAGTGATTATTAGTTATTAAATGTGTACTTATGTTTACTCTGACCCTCAGATGACCGGTGAGAGAGAGCCTCCATCATGTTTTCTGGATGAAAAGACCTTCCGGCTTTGCTGTCGGCTTTTTCTCCAGCACTCGGAGAGCATCCAGGACGGCTGGATCTGGGAGCAGATCAAGGTGAAGCAAATGTTTGAGTAACTCCACGAAGTCTGGGTGTACTTCTGCTTCTTAGAAGATCAGAATGAAGAAAGAGCTCCAGGGTGAAGCTCACAAAACATGTCCAGAAAGAAAGAGTTGAGAGGAAGAAAATTAGGCCCAGTTTTAGATGATTTTGACAATAATACAAATCCAGCATATTCTCTCCTGAAATGTGCATTGCTTTTGTTAGTAATGTGACGTTATTAAGAGCTTTATTACATTTTTATTTGCACATTAAAGTGATTTAGTAGTGCATAAGCATTTTGTCACTGAATTTCACAATGTTTGTTTGAAACACTTTTATTTGTTTGACTTTATTTAAATTTATCTATAAAGAAATGCTTTAAAAGCAGTTCAGAAAATGTTGATATATTGTTCAAATGCACACATTTTATTTAAAGATTTCCAATTTTCCAAAGGAGGAGTAGTTATTCTCCATTTATCCAGGGTTTTCCTCGGGGTCTTAAAATGTCTTAAATAACAAAATCAAAATTTTAAGCCTTAAAAAATCTTAAATCTGCTAAAATATTGTGTTGTAGGTCTTAAATCTTTTTTTAAAGAAGTCTTAATTGTCCTTTGTTCATGTTTAGCTACCAAATCTGGCCAAAACCCATACAATCATCAACAATTCATCTCAATAAAACTTTAAACTTTTTATTTTAAAAGTTACATTTTAACTCTATTATAATGATTTAATTATTCTCCTTGTTTAAAAGTGCTCCATGTATTTACTTCTGAGGACACTGACCTGGACAGACTGTTGTGCATAGATTTAGTTTATTATAGTTTTTAAAACTTCAAAAAAAATAATATATATATATATATATATTTTTTTTTTGTTTGTTTTTTTTTGAAGAAGAAGAAAGTTTGTGTTGGGGAAAAAGTGTATGGATACAAGTAGAGCTTGCTTGTTTTTACACAAATATTTAAAATATTTTGCTAAGAAATATCTCAAAATGTAATTTTTTTATTATTAATTTATTATTGTATTGCTTAATGTATTAAATAATAAAAAAATTTTGATCGGTCAAATAAAAATCTCTTCCATCTGGGCTGTTTGAAAAATTCCTTAGGCTTTAGCCCTTGAGTCTTAAATTTAGTTCATAATGATCTTAAAAATGTCTTTAAAAGTCTTAAATTTAACTTGGTGAAACCTGCAGAAACCCTGCTATCGTCATTTTTCATTTTAATGATTTTTAGTCCACATTTGACTTTCAATAGTTCATTCAAAATGATTCAAAAAGTTTATAAGATTAGTTATAGTTTTTATTAGTTAATTTATTAAAACTTGTAGTAAGTGTTGTAGTTTTTATTAACCAATTTTGCTTTGTTTGTTTATTTTCTGTTCTGATATAATTTTTTTTTTTGCAATTTTCATGTATTTTTGTCATCTAAATATCCCGTTTAGCTCAGATTTAGGACTAATGCAATATTTGCACTGTATTTTTATGCAATATACATTTTATAAACAATCGTTCACTGCAAATTTTCTAAAATATTGAAAAAAAGCTACGCATAATATTTAAGTAATTTTTACAAAATAATTATTGATTTGTATTTATTTTTATCAGATTGATTTTTGGCTGAAATGTGATTTAGAGGTTTCCTGAGATTCATTATGCAGAGCACAGGCGTCAAATCCAGTTCCTGGAGGGCCACAGCTCTGCACAGTTTAGCTTTAACCCCTATTTAGCACACCTGATCAGACTAATTGAGTCCTTCAGGCTTGTTTGAAACCTACAGGTAATGGCCTAAAGTGGTATGGTACAGTTCGGTACGCTTTTATGGCGTACGTTTTCACTGTCAAATGTTCCAAAAAGCGAACCATTCCGTATCTAGTTTTACCAAGGTACCAAAAGGCGGAGCTAGACGCGCAGCTTAACGCTATTGGTTACAGAGATACGTCACTAGCGCATGCGCAAGCAGGAGAATGAAAACAAAACACGCAATTTTTAAATGCACAGCCAAGACATTACAGCATAATACTATATACGTATAATAACAAGCCATGGTCGACCCAAGCTCAAACAAACCTTGTCGTCGTCTTGATGAACAGCCACAAAGCCAAGAACAAAATCTGTCATGTCCTGTTTTTGTTTTCGAGGCCATCTAAAAGTCGTCACCCTGCAATTATAAGGTTCTGTCTGCGTTCTGAATGATTTTGAGATATTGAGCCTCAAAGTTTTTGCATTCCATATAGCAAACAGTATGTGTCTTAAAATGTAAACAACTCATGAAAAATCATCCCATAATGTAAATAAGTTGTCATTTAATAAGAATATGTCAATAACTCAATTTTCACAATAATGTCAGATAGAACCTTATATTTCTAAGGTGATGAAGTGTGAGTGTTTTCGCTTTCTCCAGAGAGCTCGCCATCGCTCACTGTGTGTCTAAATTTAAAATAATGAACTTTTTAAGCTGAGGGTAATAACGTGCGCATGATTATTGAAGTGCTTCTGACATCCAATCCTTTCAGAAAGGAACAAACGCAAGAGTAAAGCACGAAAAATCAAAGGAGCAAACTGTTTCAGCAACCTAAAACATGAACAAACTGCCATGTTTAATGATTATCGTCGCCTTTTGGACTATTCTGAACTGCGATTGACGGAATTACTCTCTAACAGAGGTCACATGTGCTGCTGAAGATTAAAGATACCGATATGAGAGGTTTGCCTTGACTGTGAGCTATATGTTGTGTGTTGTTTTTGAAAAGGTATGCTGTGTATAGTTTTACTGTAATTGGTAACGTATTGGAGACTGTAAGGGTCTGTAGGTGTTCATATATGATTTATTTATTTAATATAATTGCAGACGTTACAGTAGTCTCATTCATTGATCATTGATCTGCTGTTATAATTAAATCTTGTTCACAGA
Organism: Danio aesculapii; assembly: GCF_903798145.1. Taxonomy (NCBI): domain Eukaryota; kingdom Metazoa; phylum Chordata; class Actinopteri; order Cypriniformes; family Danionidae; genus Danio; species Danio aesculapii. The sequence continues at coordinate 43,094,459 of NC_079444.1, forward strand.
AAAGGTTAGTAATGAACATTTCTACACAAGTATTTATGTGTATGAAGCATCTGTTTTGTGAGAAGAGCTTCTCATATGATATGTGAACGATCCGTACAGCTTTACTTTGACTTTCCATGAGCGAGAATGGCGTTGACTGAAACTTTGTCGCACACCACACCCACCTTTGGTACCCTTTTGGCAGTGTAAACGCAAACCTGAAAATGCTGACCCGTACTGTACCAGTCAGTGGAAACGGGCCATGATGTGATGTAGACGTTACTCTTTGTTTCTTATGATAATTTGTATTGTTTTTGACTTCCAGGGCTCTGATGAAGGCTTCATGAAGAAGACTGTGCTCGTCCCTGTAAAATCAAGCCTTTTGGACAAACAACATGAGTCCATACAGGCTGAAAACACTGAACTTCTGACAGACGACATTGAGGTAAATCAGAATCACTCTTCATTTTATCCCACAGATTTGCACTCTATGGGCTCTTTTAATAACCTAAGTGCAAAGTCTAAAGTGCATGTCGCA
>NC_079444.1:43099975-43109975 GCF_903798145.1 Danio aesculapii
AACTATTTCTAAATTAAGTTCTAATCTCCAGCAAAGGAATAAATGAACAATAATAATGAAGTGTGGTCAAAACACTGAGTTATATCCAAACACACGTCCTGTTCTTATGCCCCATATGGTGATGTAGACGTTTCCAAATTTACATTTCAGTTCTTCAAAATAGCAACGCTCCAACAATGCGCCTTAACACACCTCCTTTTTAGACCAGCACACCCATGAGTCCACAAAGTGGCGCAAATGAATTTACTATTTAAACAACGTGGCGCAAAACGTGAAAATTCTAGTTGCGCTGATCTGTAAATAGCAACAAATCTCGCCAAACACGTCTTGCACCTTATTCCGCTGGGTGTATGATAGGGCTCTCAGGGATAGTGATCCGAACAACCCTCCTAACACTAACTAATCACCAAAGTCACTTAATTTGACCTATTTTGGACATATGAGAGGATGGCCTGGGAACTGAGGATGGAAAGAACCAGTCTGTTTATAAAAACAGGCCACCAAAACCAGGAATGACCTAAGTGTTTCCCCACATACAGAACCAATTACCTGTAGGAAACGCTTTGACTAATCCTGCACTTTATTGCCGTGCCGGCTTTAGTTTTGGAAAAACTTGCTAATGTTGGCCTGTGCTTTTATGTGACCATTAAGATATTCTGCTCGTTTGTCCATCACGATGTCTCAGCTTTGTCTGCACACTTCATGCGCTGTCCTGTTCTGTGAAAGTAGCAGTGCGTGACACATTTAACGAGTGTTTTTATGGGTTTTAGAAAAGTATATTGTTTGCAGGGTCGCAACATAGCCGTGCTTCAATGTGAGCTGTCTGAAAAGGGGTCAAAAAAGAGCATGATAAACAATGATATAGTCTCTCAAAAGAAAGAGTTGACTCTGAATTTAACTCAATTAACTCAACAGTCAATGTTAATTCAGTAATGGAAGAGAAAAAAGAGAGAGATGATGATGATGATGATAATAATAATATTGATAATAATAATAATAATAATAATAACTATGATAATAATAATAATATTAATATTAATAATATTAATAATAATAATAATAATATTAACAATGACAATAAAATAATAATAATATTAACTATGACAATAATAATAATTAATAATAATAACAATAATGATAATAATAACAATAATAACAATAATAATAATTAATAATAATAATAATGATAATAATAATAATAATAATAATAATAACAATGACAATAATAATAATAATAATAATAATATTAATAATAATAATAACTATGACAATAATAATAATTAATAATAATGATAATAACTATGATAATAATAATAATAATGACAATAATAATAATAATAATAATGACAATAATATTAATAATAATAATGATAATAATAATAATAATAATAATAATAATAATAATAATAATAATAATAATGACAATAATAATAATAATAATAATAATGATGATAATAATGATGACAATAATAATAATAATAATAATAATAATAATAATAATAATAATAATAATAATAATAATAATAATGCATTTGTTTGTTGTGACTTCACTCCCTCTAGTGGTGACCATTACATACGGCGCCTTTAAAACACTGCCTTATTTTTATTTTGTCTTTTTTTGTTAAATGTAATTTTTCTTTCTATCTTAATCTATCTTAATCTATCTATCTATCTATCTATCTATCTATCTATCTATCTATCTATCTATCTATCTATCTATCTATCTATCTATCTATCTATCTATCTATCTATCTATCTATCTATCTAATCTTCATCCTTGGTCTCTTTTGCTTTTTTGCTCTCTCTCATGCTTAGCTCTTTTTACTCTCTTTTCTTTCTCTTGCTTTTTCTCTTTCGCTTGTTTTGATTCTCTCTTTTTTTCTCATTTTCTTTCTTTAGTTTTTTCTATCACGTTCTTGCTACTGCTTTATTCCTGTTTTTTTCTCTTGCTTTTTTCTCTTTCTTTCTTTGTATCCCTCTTTCTTTGTATCTTTCTTTTTTCCTCTTCTTTCTTTCTTTCTTTCTTTTTCTTTCTTTCTTTCTCTTCTTTCTTTCTTCTTCTTTCTTTCTCTTCTTTCTTTCTTTCTTTCTTTCTTTCTTTCTTTCTTTCTTTCTTTCTTTCTTTCTTTCTTTCTTTCTTTCTTTCTTCTTTCTTTCTTTCTTTCTTTCTTTCTTTCTTTCTTTCTTTTTTCCTCTTCTTTCTTTCTTTCTTTCTTCTTTCTTTCTTTCTTTCTTCTTTCTTTCTTTCTTTCTTTCTTTCTTTTTCCCCTTTCTTTCTTTCTTTTTTCCTCTTCTTTTTCTTTCTTTCTTTTTTTCTTTCTTTCTTTCTTTTCTTTTTTCCTCTTCTTTTTTCTTTCTTTCTTTTTTTCTTTCTTTCTTTCTTTCTTTCTTTCTTTCTTTCTTTTTTCCCCTTCTTTCTTTCTTTTTCTTTTTTTGCTCTTCTTTTTTCTTTCTTTCTTTCTTTTTCTTTTTTCCTCTTCTTTTTTTTCTTTCTTTCTTTCTTTCTTCTTTCTTTCTTTTTCCCCCTTCTTTCTTTCTTTTTCTTTTTTCCTCTTCTTTTTTCTTTCTTTCTTTCTTTCTTTCTTTCCTTCTTTCTTTTTTCCTCTTCTTTTTTCTTACTTTCTTTTTTCCTTTTATTGTTTCCTCTTTTTTCTTTTTTCCTCTTCCTTCTTTCTTTCTTGTTCTTTCTTTCTTCCTTCCTCTTCTTTTTTCTTTTTTCCTCTTTCTTTCTTTCTTTCTTTTTTCCTCTTCTTTCTTTCTTTCTTTCTTTCCTTCTTTCTTTTTTTCTTTCCTTCTTTCCTTCTTTCTTTCTTTCTTTTTTCCTCTTCTTTTTCTTTTTTCCTCTTCTTTCTTTCTTTCTTTCTTTCTTTCTTTCTTTCTTTTCTTTCTTTCTTCTTTCTTTCTTCTTTCTTTATTTTTTCCTCTTTCTTTTTTTCCTCCTCCTTTCTTTCTTTCTTTCTTTCTTTCTTTTTTCCTCTTCTTTTTCTTTTTTCCTCTTCTTACTTTCTTTCTTTATTTCTTTTTTCCTTTTTTCTGTCTTTTCTTTTTTCCTCTTCTTTTTCTTTTATTTTTTTCCTCTTCTTTCTTTCTTTCTTTCTTTCTTTCTTTCTTTCTTTCATTGAATCACTCTCTTTCTTTCTTCCTCTTTTTTCTTTTTTAATTTTTTTTCTTTCTTTTCTTTCTTTTCGTCTCCTTTTTCTTTATTTGTCTTTTTACTCTTTCTTTCTTTTTTCTCTCTCTCTCTCTCTTTCTCTCGCTCTCTTTCTTTCTTTCTTTCTTTCTTTTTCTTTCTGTTATCATTAGAAAATAACATACCTTAGAATGTAGTGATTGACCTATCAGAATCAAGTAATTAAGAATGCTGTGTGAGCAAGACAAACCACTCCGAAACAAAATGATGTCCTCTTAAAATAACCTCATTGATGGACCCAAAAACACAGACTGGGTTATATCCTGGAATACTGCAAGTGTTCAAGGGCTCTGAAATGTGGCTGGTGTTTCTGTTCCTCCACTCTCAGCCCGTTTCATTAGAAAGCCCTTCCGGCTGATTGCAAATGACTCAACTTCTTGCATATTTACATTCAGCTCACACACATGCGATCGCGCGCACACGCGCACACACACACACACACACACACACACACACACACACACACACACACACACACACACACACACACACACACACACACACACACACACACACACACACACCACACCTTCTCCTCTCCTGAAGGAGATGCTGGTGTATTTCAGTGCCAGTGGAGTTTCTGTGTGGATGAAGTAAATGTTTCTAATGTGGTATGCCAGATATTCTGTGGTCACCGCTGGCTGATATACACTTATACGTTTATTTAATAAAAGCGTATGAATGAGTTCAGTGTTTTTATTTATTTTTATTTTTTTTAAATAACAGATTAACTACAAAATGCTATTAAAGTTATTTTACATTACGTTACGTTACATTGTTATGTTGGGTTACATTGTGTTACATTATGTTACATTACGATACGTTATTTTACTTTACATTGTGTTACGTTGTTATGTTGCATAACATTATGTTACGTTACATTGTGTTACACTGTTATGTTATTTTGCGTTACGGTTTTTTACATTACATTGTGAAATGTTGTTGCGTTATGTTACATTGTGTTACGTTGTTATGTTACAAAACGTTATGTTACATTGTGTTACAGTGTTATGGTATTTTACGTTACGGTTTGTTACGTTACATTGTGATATGTTGTTGCGTTATTTTATGTTGCGGTTTGTTATGTTACATTGTGATATGTTGTTGCGTTATGTTACATTGGGTTACGCTGTTATGTTACGTAACTATGTTATGTTACATTGTGTTACACTGTTATGGTATTTTACGTCACGGTTTGTTACGTTACATTGTGATATGTTGTTGCGTTATGTTACATTGTGTTACGTTGTTTTTTTATGCTATGTTATGTTATTTTACATTTTGTTATGTTACATTACGTTGTGTTGCGTTACTTTGCATTGCGTTATGTTATGTCATGTTATGTTACGTCATGTTATGTTGCGTTATTTTTATGCTATGTTACATTATGCTGTTATGCTATGTTACATTAAGGTACGTTAAGTTATGTTCTGTTGTGTTGCATTGTGTTAAGTTGCATTTTGTTACGTTATGTTACAATGTGTTACATTAAATTGTGTTACATTACGTCTTGTTACATTACATTGTGTATTGTTACATTACCTTATGTTGTGTTATGTTATGTTATGTTACATCACGTTACGCTATGTTGCGTTGTTATGTTACTTTATTTTTACGCTGTTACGTTACGTTATGTTACATTACGTTGTGTTACATTATGTTGTTTTACACTGTTATGTTATGTTACATTGTGTCACGCTGTTACGTTTCGTTGTGTTACATTGTGTTATGTCAAGTTGCGTTATGTTACGTCATTTTTACGCTGTTAGGCTACGTTGTGTTGCACTTTTGTGTTACACTGTTATGTTACATTGTTTTACACTATGTTACGTTATGCTACGTTATGTCACGCTATGTTTTGTTGTGTTACATTACGTTGTGTTGCGTTATGTTGGGTTGTGTTACATTGTGTGTTGTGTTACGTTATGTTGCATTGTAGTGTTACATTGTTACGATACGTTACATTGCGTTAGTGTTATGTCAAGTTACGTTGTGTTATGTACAATTATATTGTAATGGTATAAATACGTCTTTGTGGTTCGTCTATTAAAAAAAAGATTTTTTTTCTTTTTTCTTTTTTTTTTAGTCTCTCTCTCTCTCTCTCTCTCTCTCTCTCTCTCTCGTTTGTTCTTTATTTCTTTTGATTCTTTCAATTGTTCATTTGTTCTTTCTTTTTTCTTTCTTTACTTGGTTTTTCTTTCTTTTTCTTTCTTTCTTTCTTTCTTTCTTTCTTTCTTTCTTTCTTTTTTTCTTTCTTTATTCCTTTATTCCTTTCTTTCCTTTCTTTCTTTCTTTCTTTCTTTCTTTTTTTTCTTTCTTTCTTTCTTTCTTTCTTTCTTTCTCTTTCATTTTTTCTTTTTTTATTAATATAAATTTTTTAAACTTTTAATTTTTATTTATTTATTTTTTAATTCACTTTGAGCTAGTTTGTTTTCAGATTCCTATTAAAACCTAAAAAAATCATTTTTTTATTTAAAATAGAAAATCATTTAAATTGTGAAGTTTTTATTGTGATGTTTGTTGTACTTTTAATTTGTTCATTTCTAATATTAATAAACACATAATCCCAGAATTGTTTAGTAATAGTAACTCATTATTGGTGTCTGCTTTGTTGACTGGTGTTTCAGTGTTTCAGTCTCTCTGTGCATTAAAAAAAGATTGAGAAAACTTGACCTTGGTGAAAAGTGTTCGGCAGCAAGCAGGAGCATGTCGGCTACAAGAAAGGCTCTTTTTCCCCATTGTTCAGGAAAGGAAGAAAAAATATCCAGCAAGATCAGAAGATTAGAGAAGGCAGGACCGCTTCTTTTCTTTTTTCTTTTTTTTGTGGCATCCTGTTTTGAGCGGTGGAATTTTTTTTTAATGCCTCACTCAACAAAAACCTATCAGGGTTGACCATTTTTGAGCCGCAGACTTCGTCTATACTCAATGTTACTCTTTGTTTAGGAGCACCTGCACACGAAGAAGCCAGATATTAATATAAAACAATAGCTACCTTCATAATAAGTTTGGTTTGCCTCAATTTATACTTTAAACTGGTGAAATCTTTACTTGTGCGCGTGTGCGTGTGCGCGTGTGTGCATGTGTGTATGTATATATATATATATATATGTATGTGTGTATATATATATATATATATATATATATATATATATATATATATATATATATAGTTAAATTTTATTTTGTAATATTTATTTATACAGTAATATGTTTGTAATAATTATTTAATAGCAGACTGCGCTCTAGGTTAGTGTGCAGACGGCGCTCTAGGCTAGTGTTTAACAGAAGACGGCGCTCTAGGCTAGTGTTTAACAGAAGACGGCACCCTAGGCTAGTTTTTAACAGTAGACAGCACTCTAGGCTAGTGTTTAACAGAAGACGGCGCTCTAGGCTAGTGTTTAACGTCAGATGGCACTCTAGGCTAGGTTTTAACAGCAGACGGCGCTCTAGGCTGGTTTTTAACAGCAGATGGCGCTCTAGGCCGGTTTTTAACAGCAGACGTCGCTCTAGGCTAGTTTTTAACAGCAGATGGCGCTCTAGGCCGGTTTTTAACAGCAGATGGCGCTCTAGTCTGGTTTTTAACAGCAGACGTCGCTCTAGGCCAGTTTTTAACATTTAGACTAGTTTTTAACAGCAGATGGAACTCTAGGCTAGGTTTTAACAGCAGACGGCGCTCTAGGCCGGTTTTTAACAGCAGACGTCGCTCTAGGCTGGTTTTTAACAGCAGATGGTGCTCTAGGCCGGTTTTTAACAGCAGACGTCACTCTAGGCTAGTTTTTAACAGCAGATGGCGCTCTAGGCTAGGTTTTAACAGTAGACGGCGCTCTAGGCTGGTTTTTAACAGCAGATGGCGCTCTAGGCCGGTTTTTAACAGCAGACATTGCTCAAGGCTAGGTTTTAACATCAGACGGCGCTCAAGGCTAGGTTTTAACAGCAGACGGCGCTCTAGGCCGGTTTTTAACAGCAGACGTCGCTCTAGGCCGGTTTTTAACAGCAGATGGCACTCTAGGCTAATTTTAACAGCAGATGGTGCTTTAGACTAGTTTGTAACAGCAGTCAGCGCTCTAGGCCGGTTTTTAACAGCAGACGTCGCTCTAGGCTGGTTTTTAACAGCAGATGGTGCTCTAGGCCGGTTTTTAACAGCAGACGTCACTCTAGGCTAGTTTTTAACAGCAAATGGCGCTCTAGGCTAGGTTTTAACAGTAGACGGCGCTCTAGGCTGGTTTTTAACAGCAGATGGCGCTCTAGGCCGGTTTTTAACAGCAGACATTGCTCAAGGCTAGGTTTTAACATCAGACGGCGCTCAAGGCTAGGTTTTAACAGCAGACGGCGCTCTAGGCCGATTTTTAACAGCAGACGTCGCTCTAGGCCAGTTTTTAACAGCAGATGGTGCTTTAGACTAGTTTTTAACAGCAGTCAGCGCTCTAGGCTAGTTTTTAACAGCAGAATGTTTAGGAACAATCATGATGTCATCGTTTATTTTAGCCGCTCTGCTCTTTACAGCCTCTGTGATTCCTGACAGGCATGGATTGTGAAACAGTAGTCGTGTGTGTGTGTGCGTCTCCAGACTGCGCTCGTATGGAAGGAGGAGATGTTATCAGTGAAGGCATGGATGCATGAAGAATCCTGGAGTCTGTGTTGAGGGGAAACTCAAACCTCTGCTGCTCCAACATATTGCTCACACACTAATTAAAGCTGCGCATATCTTTGTGAAGTGATGTCATAGACCTGAAATCACATCACAGGGGCCATGCAAGAGTCTCAATGAATGATGATGAATGTTTCAATTCTAACAGTAATGAACAAGGCATAATAAGTATAACACTATTTAATCTGTATTTCTGAGTCTATTATGCCAGTCTTCATATCACGCCAACCTTCAGAAATCATAATAATAATGTAATATGTTAATTCAATTATCAAAACACATTCATGTTGTTTATTGCTGAATACAGCCGTGCTACATCGACTTAAACTTTGCCGGTTGTCTTAAATTTTGAGAGTTGCTTTTTGCCATTAGTGCTTGTTGCATTTATAGCTGAATCTTTATCTTGGAGCGGCATAAGTCTCACTTTCCGTCTGTTTCTGGTCTTGTTTTCCAGGCAGACGCTGAGGATGAAACGGCTGGAGTTGATGCAGTGTGTGAAAGTCATGCTGTGCTGCGCTATGAATACCACGTTCTGTATTCCTGCAGCTATCAGATCCCCGTCCTCTATTTCAGAGCATCAGCGTTAGGTACACCACAGTCCCGCTCGCCGCGTTTCTATCATTAAACCACGCAGACTTGTTTATACGCGGTCCGCTTCCCTTATCACTGTGCATTTCAGAGCCCTCGCTGCTCTGCTTTTCTCAAAGTCTGGAAAAAAACACATTTTTCAAATATACAGCGAGTCTCGACGGCAGTGTTTGAGTTCAGAGAAAGCCAGGCAAAGTTTGTGCTGTAAATATACATTAATAGCTTCCATGTCAACATTTTTAGGAGCTTTTGTTTGAGCAAGGTAGCAAATATACACATGCAATGTGAATTATTTGAAACTGATGGCTATATTCTGCAACACAGGCTTTTTGGAAATTCGTGCTTCAGTCTTTATTTTTGTAAAATTGGGAAAACGGGTTTAAACATGCATTCGATGGCAGTTTCTAAACACTAGGGGGCAGTATGACAACAATTTTTGTTTCTTTTCACACTAATGATATTTATATAGAAATATTATTGGCAAATTAGAATTATTTCCATGCAATTCTTTGCACAACACAAAAAAACCAAACAAACTACAACACGCCTTCAAACATGCAGTCTGATTTGTAATCGAATAGATTTGCGCCACCTATCTGTCTTCGTATGGACAGCTTTTCTGGCATAGTCAGTTTTGCTCGTAGGCTAGTAGATTCAGCTTTGAGTCCTATGAAGTACGCTTTCAAAAAAGAGATTAGGACATTTAGGTCAGTGGTTCTCTAGGTGGTCTGTATTTCAGAATCACAGTAATGTAGACAACGAAATCTACCCTAGGTAACACATTTAATATTCTCAAAATATAGACAGCTCTCTCTAGTAGATTTGTCATCTGAAACGTACAACGAAATGTACCACAAGTAACGCATTTCAGATTTGCAAAGATGTAGACAGCGCCCTCTTATGGATTTGTTACCTGAAAAGTATAGCGAAATGTACCCTAATTAACATATTTTACATTCACAAAATGTAAACAACGCCCTCTAGTGGATTTGGCACCTGAAATATGCAACAAATTCTACCCTAACAGGTAACGTAATTCATATTTGCTAGTTGTAGCCAGCACCCTTTAGTGGATTTGTCACCTGAAGCGTCCAACAAAATGTACCCTTTGCATTTCATAATCTCAAATTATAGACTGCGCCCTCTAGTGGATTTGTCACCTGAAACATGAAATGGAATGCACCCTAAGTAACGTATTTTAGATTTGCAAAGATGTAGACAGCGCCCTCTAGTGGATTTGTCACCTGAAACATGAAATGGAATGCACCCTAAGTAACGTATTTTAGATTTGCAAAGATGTAGACAGCGCCCTCTAGTGGATTTGTCACCTGAAACATGAAATGGAATGCACCCTAAGTAACTTATTTTAGATTTGCAAAGATGTAGACAGCGCCCTCTAGTGAATTTGTTACCTTTACTGTACAACAAAATCTACCCTAGGTAATGCATTTCATATTCGCAAAATATAGACAGCGCCCTCTAATGGATTTTTTTTTGTCACCTGAAATGTACAACGAAATGTACCCTAACAAGTAATGTATTTTCATATTTGCAAAATGTAGACAGCGCCATCT
>NC_079444.1:43114975-43157475 GCF_903798145.1 Danio aesculapii
TTGCTAGTCATTGCTAGCATGTGAACCATACAGGATTTATGGTGTGCTAGCATGAGTCAAACAAGCCAACCCCCGCTTCTCTACGATGTTCTGATGCTGAGATATAGCTGCTCTTATATTGTTGCTAGGTTAGTCTGTTTTGTTGCTATGGAGTTGATTGACAGCTTAGACTGATAATGCATCAAAGCTTCTTGCCAGTATGAACAGTTAAAAACAACCCCCATGTCTCCATAACACTGCAGCATGGCCATATCAATCTGTGCCTCTATAATGGCAGTGTATGGGACAGTTGCTAGGGTGCAGTATCTGGTTGTTAGGGTGTGGCTAGAAAGTTAAAAGGCCATCAGTGATTGGCTGCTGGCTAGACTGAGTTAAATGAGCTCAACCATTAGTTTGTAGGACAGTCTGATGCAGAGTTATGAGCTCACAAAGTTTGATCCAATGTAAAGTCAATGAGAGTCTTTTGCAGTGAAAGTCTATGGGACAGTTTCTAGGGTCCCAAAAGTGGTTGCTAGGGTGTTGCCAGAAAGTTAAAAGCTCATCAGTTATTGGCAGTTAGGTAGTCTGAGTTAAATGAGCCCAGTTAGAAGTCTGTGCGACAGTCTGACGCAGAGTTATGTGCTCACAAAGTTTGACTCAATGTTAAGTCTATGGGATTTTTCCGACAGTCCCGGGACGTTTTTCGGAAAACCGAAAGTCGGATCAGTCGGAAAAGATATAGCAACCCGTGTCAGACCAGTCTGGAGGTCTGGTGTGAGTTTGGTGGTCATAGCTCGAAAGCTCTAGGAGGAGATGCGTTTTGTTTTTTAGTCTCAGAAGAAAAATAGGATAACACGGCTTGCTACACAAGCCAGCCTGATTATCGGCTTATTTATTTAACCATTTAGAAACATATTTAATAAACTGTTGGCAGATTTTTTTATTTATGTTTTTTTACTTCATTTATAATCAACCTTTTTTGCATCACGTTTTATCTTAGAGAATAATTGAAACCAACGCAAATTACCGCTATATATGTGCTGAGACTAAAATTATTTCAAACGGGACTCATGCAACAGTGTGGCGCGGGACAGGACTTGATGGTGGCTTCAGATCCATTCGGTTATTTGCGGAACTGCCCCAAAATGGATATAATAAATAGATAAAAGCAAATGATATTATATTTACCTACGCACAGAAGAAACAAGGATGCATTGATGAGATGCAGAGGACTCGTCGGCCACGCGTGACTGTTTCTATGCGGTCAAGGCGTTTTCTTTTTGTTCAGTAAAGAAAGCGCGGCACGGCTTCTGGTCTGAACATCACAAAAGTAATAATTGACAAGGTTACATTTGTATTTGCTCAAATCGAATACAATGTTGAGCTCGGGATAGCCTCTGTCATGTTTTCTGATAAGAGAAATAGTTTCATTTTAGACATAGGCTAGGCTATTGCCTGACTCGCTGCAGCCATGGCTCTGATATTATTATTATTATTTGTCTGTAGGCCTACATACAAATCTTTTCACTGAGATAAGTAAAACGTTCTTTGATACGTTATTAATAATCTGTTCAATAATTCGTTAATGCCAAAACGAATGGTAAATGCAGGTTGTGATTTACGTTAATATAGGCTAGTTTTAAATAAATAAAATATATTTGAATAGCCTAATCCAGTGTTTCCCAACCCTGTTCCTGAAGGCACACCAACAGTACACGTTTTCAACCTCTCCCTAATGTAACACGCCTCAATCAACTCATCAGAACATTGGAAGAGACTTCAAAACCTGAAATGAATGGATCAGTAAAAGGGAGACATCCAAAATATGTACTGTGGGTGTGCCTCCAGGAACAGGGTTGGGAAACACTGGTCTAATATAGGCCTAACATGTGCAGATAAAATAAATAGGCTATTTTCTGAAAAATGTGCGCTGAAGAAATAGGCTGTAGACCACCTTAAAACTTAAAGAGTCTATTAATAACGGATATAACTGAAAGATAGATAACTTTTTTTGTGAAAACAAGAGAGAATCTTGCAGGAGTGCTGTTATAAAGGAGTCTCAAATGACCAACGATTGTCTATTACCGCAACACCTTTTATTCCAGAATATTTGAGCTGGTTTCAGTTCTTTCATTTACTTTTTTGGATGTTTCATTTTTAAAAATCGTGCTATTTATCTTGTTTGTTAAGTAAATCCCATTTGTTATTTCGTCTATCATTTTTATGCAACAAAGATGCAAATGAATTTGCTACGATGAGTTGTGGCTGTGTAATATAGCAGCCTGATCTCACAAGAAAACGTAAGTATTTTACGTTTTGTCAGTTTAGTGTGTAATTCGTTCGAATTCAGTCGTAAAAATTGTACGATTTTAAAAAGGAGGCGTGGCACCTAACCCCACCCCTAATCCCAACCGTCATTGGTGGATCACTAAATTGTACAAAGTAGATCAAATGCAACCCAGGCTCATTCTGAGAACGTAGTCCCGGGGACGTTTCTGGAGACCGCGAAATACGTCCCGGGAGGTACGTATTTTTGCCGTTTTTGTTTTCGTGAATCCGTGAGAGGGCGCTGTGCGCGCTTTTTCCCGCGCCGTTCTCGTGTAAACCCGCTAGAGGCCGCTGTCGAACGGCCTTCCGCCTGTCTGCCTGGATGACAGAAGGATTGACCGTGCGACCGGCCAATCGGCTGACCCACCCTCCTCCGTCCCTAAACCCAACCAACGACGGTTCACAAAAGCCGTCCAGAAAAAGAAAAGCCCTCGTCTGATTTTTACCACGTTTTCGGATTTTGACCACATTTCGGATTTTGACCCTGTGACGAACTGGTTCGCTTTATTTTTTGGATTTTGTTTTTGTTTTCTTACCTGATTTCTGGAACCGCTCTTCCCCGGACTCGAACCTGGTCGTCGTCGTCGTCGTCGTGGTCAGCCCCTCTCTGCACCTCGAGTCCGCCAGAGTACACGAAGAGCTAACCGGACAAACTAGTTGCAGCGGGAAAGCCCTCCACGCGGAGGCTGGCCGGCCGGCAAGCGCCGAAAGGAACGGCGTCACACCGCCCCGCAGCGTTCGCTTAAAAAAATTAAATGCAGCCGTACGTACCCCCGGCTACGTATTTCGCGGTCTCCAGAAACGTCCACGGGACTACACTCTCAGAATGAGCCTGGGTTGATCATATGAATTCATGCAAATTAGCTACTAAATCAAAAAGTTACGAATTGGCGTGAGATTGTGTTGAATGTAGTGCCCTCACGTGCAGCGTGCGCATCAGCTGCTGCTGAGAGAGAGTCTGTGAGTGTGTCTGTGTGTGTTTGTGTGTTTGTATGAGTGTGTGTGCATTCGTTTGTGTGTGATATGCATTCTACAGAAATGTGTGTGTGTGTTCAGAGCAGGAGTGTGTGTTTGTTTGTTGTCCTTCTCGACGTCAGTGATTGGCTGGTTCCCCCATGAGGCCTGCAGATGAACTCATGATAATGGACTGCTGCAGTACAGAATCATTGCTCTTCACACACAGCCTGAGAAAGTGCAGCTCAGGAGAATCTGAAGAGTCAGCAGCACGTCTCCACCGCTAACGCTAACAGAGCTACGCTTCCAGACGCTCCATGTGGGGAATTTCAATGCGGATGGTGACTCTGCACTCAGGTTATGTTCATCTGCAGGAGAGTTTCTGGTGTTGTGGAGGACTGGATTAAACTGACAGCAGCCATTCTGTTTCAAATGCACAAGTGCTGTCTGTTAACTGCACGCTTATACCTTACCCACACAAGATTAGAGTTATATTCAGGAGCTGCTGCATTAATTATAATAATAATGAAAAATAATAATAATAATAATAATTATTATTATTATTATTATTATTATTATTATTATTTTCATAGTTGTTGTTGTTATTATTATTATTATTATTATTATTATTATTATTATTATTATTTTCATAGTTGTTATTATTATTATTATTATTATTATTATTATTATTATTATTATTATTATTATTATTATTTTCATAGTTGTTGTTATTATTATTATTATTATTATTATTATTATTATTATTTTCATAGTTGTTATTATTATTATTATTATTATTTTCATAGTTGTTATTATTATTATTATTATTATTATTATTATTATTATTATTATTTTCATAGTTATTATTATTATTATTATTTTCATATTTATTATTATTATTAATATTTTCATAGTTATTATTATTATTATTATTTTCATAGTTATTATTATTATTATTATTATTATTATTATTTTCATAGTTATTATTATTATTATTATTAATATTTTCATAGTTATTATTATTATTATTATTATTATTATTATTATTTTCATATTATTATTATTATTATTATTTTCATAGTTATTATTATTATTTTTATTATTTTCATAGTTATTATTATTATTATTATTATTATTATTATTATTTTCATAGTTATTATTATTATTATTTTCATAGTTATTATTATTATTATTATTATTATTATTATTTTCATAGTTATTATTATTATTATTATTATTTTCATAGTTGTTGTTATTATTATTATTATTATTATTATTATTATTATTATTTTCATAGTTATTATTATTATTATTATTATTATTATTATTATTATTATTTTCATAGTTATTATTATTATTATTATTATTAATATTATTATTATTGTCATAGTTATTATTATTATTATTATTGTTGTTGTTATTATTTTCATAGTTATTATTATTATTATTATTATTGTTGTTGTTGTTATTTTCATAGTTATTATTATTATTATTATTATTTTCATAGTTATTATTATTTTTTATTATTATTATTGTTATAGCTATTATTATTATTATTATTATTATTATTATTGTTGTTGTTGTTGTTATTATTTTCATAGTTATTATTATTATTATTATTGTCATAGTTATTATTATTATTTTTTCATAGTTATTATTATTATTATTTTCATATTTATTATTATTATTATTATTATTATTATTATTTTCATATTATTATTATTATTATTATTATTATTTTCATAGTTATTATTATTATTATTATTATTATTATTTTCATAGTTATTATTATTATTATTATTATTATTATTATTTTCATAGTTATTATTATTATTATTATTAATATTATTTTCATAGTTATTATTATTATTATTATTTTTTTTTTCATAGTTATTATTATTATTATTATTATTATTATTATTATTATTTTCATAGTTATTATTATTATTATTATTATTATTTTCATAGTATTATTATTATTATTATTATTTTCATAGTATTATTATTATTATTATTATTATTATTATTATTATTATTATTATTATTATTTTCATAGTTATTATTATTATTAATATTATTATTATTTTCATAGTTATTATTATTATTATTTTTATTATTATTAATATTGTCATAGTTATTATTATTATTAATATTATTATTATTTTCATAGTTATTATTATTATTATTTTTATTATTATTAATATTGTCATAGTTATTATTATTATTATGAAGAACGGTTCCAGAAAGTGGGTAAGACAAAAACAAAAACCAAAAAATAAAATAAGTAAATAACAGGATGAGAATGTGGTAAAATCTAAAAAACCTGGTAAAAAAATGGTTTTTCTGGGTATCAGTTGGGTTAAGGGAAGCAGATGGTAAATAAGTAAGTAAAGGTTTATTTATATAGCACCTTTCCCAGACATTGAGTCACAAAGTGCTTCATAATAAAAGAAAATAACTAAAAGAACACGTAACAATAAAAGAAAAACATGCTAAAACATATTAAAACAAGTTAAAAATCCAAATACAGAAACACTAATAATGTTAATTAAAGGCTTGACCAAAAAGGTGCATCTTTAAATGCTTTTTAAAAAGTTCAACTGATCCCAGAGTTCTCAGTGCTTTCGGGAGAGAGTTCCAGAGCCGTGGAGCCACCACACAGAAGGCACGGTCACCTTTAGACTGAAGACGAGTTCTGGGAATGGCTAACAGGTCTATGCTAGAAGACCTCAGAGACCGACTACAAGAGTGACTGCGTAAAAAGATCTTGAATATACAGGGGGGGGGGGGCCTGACCATGCAGAGCTCTATAGGTAATGACCAGAATCTTGAAATTTACTCTAAAACTGATAGGAAGCCAGTGAAGTGCCTTAAGCACAGGAGTAATGTGTGACCTCCTACTGGTGTTAGTTAAAAGCCTCGCCGGTGCATTCTGCACAACTTGCAATCGCTCCATCGAAGATTTGTTCAGAGAAGTGAACAGAACATTACAATAGTCCAACCGTAAAGAGATGAAGGCATGGACAAGCATCTCCATCTCTTTGACACAATATCTCAGATTTTTGCGATGTTCCTCAGGCGAAAAAAGCATGTACGAACAACAGATGTTAAAACACAGAGCTCGATCAAAGATGACACGAAGATCTCTAATATCACTGCAATTTGAAGATGACAAACCCCCAAACACTTGCCTGATCTTTGGATGGTGGGGGGTGGGGGGATCAGACAGTCAGTCAGTCGACAGCGGTGGATTTACGCGAGAACAGCAGGCGTGAATGGTAATCGCAAGAGAAATTTGAAATCTGGAAAACGCGTACACAGCGCCCTCTGGTGGATTCGCGAAAACTAAAACTGCATTAAAAATGTAGCCCCTGGGAGGTATTTGACGCTCTCCAGAAATGTATGCAGGGGTACGTATCCATAAAGAACGATATAACAAAACAACAAAAACATCTAGTCTAATATTATTTACTGTCATCATGGCAAAGAGAAAACAAATCAGTGATTAGATATGAGTTATTAAAAATATTATAATTTGAAATGGTCTCTCCGTTAAAAAGAAATTGGCAAAAAAAATATTCAGGGGGGCTAATAATTCTGACTACAACTGTATGTGGTACTTTCCTAATAACATAATGTTCAGAGCTCAGATGCTCATTGGCTGGTCTGTTTGTGTGTGTGAGACGCTGTGCTGTGGCATTCTGGGACACGTGTGTTCAGCCTCAACACCACAGATCTGCTGGAGTCTGATCTGCTTGTAATTCTGGTGTTCATTTATCCAGAGCTTTGAGGGTAATTGCGTTGGACTGGTGTAAAGTCTTGTGTGACTCGTTAACACGGAATTAAGATGGAAAAACACATGTTGTGGCTGTGCTTTAATGTCTGCCTTACAGTGTGTGACTCTGAGAACCTGCTCTTTATAGAGAATGAGCTCAGAAGAGGCATTAACAAACAGCTGTGTGTGTGTGTCTGTGTGGGCATGTGTGTGCGTGTTTGTCTATGTATGTATGTGTGTGGAGTATTAATGTGTCTGTGTGGATGCATGAATGTGTATTAATATACGTATGTGTGTGTGTGTGTGAGAGAATGTATTTATGTGTGTTTGTGCATGTCTGTGTGTGTGAGGGAGTGTGTCTGTCAATTAATGTGCATGTTTGTGAGCATTTGTGTACACATGAGTATATATACGCATGTATACATGCACTCTGGCCACTTTATTAGGTACACCTTACTAGTACCGGGTTGGACCCCCTTTTGCCTTCAGAACTGCCTCAATCCTTCGTGGCAGAGATTCAACAAGATACTGGAGATATTCCTCAGAGATTTTGCTCCATATTGACATGATAGCATTTTTGTCGGCTGCACATCCCTGATGCCAATCTCTCCTTCTACCGCATCCCAAAGGTGCTCTATTGGATTGAGAACTGGTGACTGTGGAGGCCATTTGAGTACAGTGAACTCATTGTCATGTTCAAGAAACCAGTCTGAGATGATTCAGGCTTTATAACATGGTGTGTTATCCTGCTGGAAGTAGCCATCAGAAGATGGAGACACTGTGGTCATAAAGGGATGGACATGGTCAGCAGCAATACTCAGATGCTTAATGCTCGCTTTGAACTGCAGCGGATCGTCTTAACCATGTCTACATGCCTAAATGCATTGAGTTGCTGCCATGTGATTGGCTGGTTAGAAATTTGCGTTAACGAGCAGTTAGACAGGTGTACCTAATAAAGTGGCCAGTTAGTGTATATATGTATGTATCTATGTATGTGTGTGTGCATGATTGTGTGTGTATTAATGTGTATGTGTCGTGATGTGTGTATTATATTTGGGTTTGTGTATTAATTTGTATGCATTACAATTTGAATGTATTAATCTATATGTGTGTATTAATGTGTGTGTGTGTGTGTGTGTGTGCAGGAACATCCTCTACTTGGCCAGCCGTTTTTCATGCTTCATCCGTGTCGCACAGAGGAGTTCATGAAACCCGCTCTGGATTTAGCCCACGCTCAAAACAGGTAAGTTTCTCTCTGCTGTGGTTGTCTGTTGACAAATGAACCGTTTGTACTCGTCAGTACGCTCACATAGATCACACTGTTTTACACTCAAAAAGCAGAATGCATTACAGTTCATCTCACCAATATTTTTCCCACCAAAAAAAAAAATTCTGCATGCTTTACAGAAGGAATTGCAGCATTTTATATTTGTGAGTGACGTGTGTAATGGAGTTACCATCAGAACAGTGTGGTGTGTTTGTGAAGTTTGCTGCTCTGCTGTGTTTTCAGGAGGGTGAACTATATTGTGAGCTGGCTCAGTGTTGTGGGTCCTGTTGTCGGCCTGGACGTCCCTCTAACCTTCAGCACTGCAGTTTCTGCTCCAGATTGATGCGTCTTTCTGTCGACATGCTCTGATCTTCAGTTTCCAGAGGACCTGTGGTCAATCTGCAGAAATGGGTTATCATTAACCATCATGAACCGTCTCTAAATGGTTAAAATGGTAAAGAGTTGTCAGAAGCGCAGGAACAAGTGCACAAACAAGCTCAGACTTTTTTTTTTTTAAACATTTATTTAAAGATTTACAATGACAGAACAGGTGGTCTCATGTCATCATATACAATAATATAGCCATCTATTATACAATCGCCCATCGGTTAGTAATTCAAGTCTTTTGAAGGGTAAAATTAACCAAAAATAAATGAATTAAAATAAAATATAAATAGTCTTTCAAGATACATTCTCCAAAAACTCTCATAGAAGATTCCAGATATGCTAGAAATCCTGAGATTGCTGACACAAGTCATAAGTAGGCCCACATGGAATCTGCAGATGTTTAGCTCATCATTGATTCTGTTTATTTACTTGTGTAAATGTGTGTAAATTCATATTTATTCAGTTTTTAAATTAATTTCAGTGATATTATTGACTAATATGAAAATGTTCATATGGTTTATTCACAATATAGTTTGTAAATTAATATTTTCAGTCTTTTAGTAGAGATATTATATGAGAGACTTGCTTTGTTTACCAAATAAAGTGGATCTAATGGGATTTGCATTGTACACAATAAATAAAAGTTATAAATGTGTTACTTTTTAGTTCATATATTAAGGTTTTAGTGACGATACTTCCAAAATAATTCTGCATAAATCAAATTTTTACCAAAATTCTGCGCAGAAGTGGCAAAAAATGTCTGCAGATTCCCTCTGGCGCTACTCATCAGTCAGTTTTTCCAAGGGTAAGAAATAAGGGTAAGATTTATCCACATATTGACCGAAGGAACGTTAGGAGAGGAACTCAACAAAATAATACATTTTCTTGCAAGATATGTACAAAAGTGTAACACACTTAATATTTTCCATATTAAAAGGAGTTTTTGTCCTTACCAACACCTGAAATTTATATTTCAGAAACTGTTTGTATTTCTCACAGGTGAACAACAGGATAAACTGATCAGCTCAGGTACAGCTCATGTGCTTTATTCAGTGTTAAATACTCATAATGTGAGTTTGAATGCCATTTTACATGACATTTATTGCCATACTACTGAAAGCAGCAGCAGATAGTTCACCTCACATCTGGAAAATATAATAAACTGTTTGAAATTGAACTTTAGAACCGTGACTCTGCGAGCCAACACATATTAGTGATTCAGCATCTACATTTAATAATGTTGAAGAGGTTTAATATGTATTAATTAGATTATAAACCTTACAAATTCACTGGAGTGCAGTGAGTGCACTATTCTGTGCTTCTGAATGGCTGTATTTACATTTCTGTCGTGTTTCGGCTGGTGCAAACAGCCAAATTGCTTATCGCTGCAAATCTCGTCTTGTAATGTGTTGTTAGGACACGGGGTTACAATGTAACCTGCTCACCTAATGTTTACATCTGTAATATTTATATTATTTGCTAATTAATAACCTCATGTGGAACTCTGAATCTGAGTCTGAATCTGTCCACCGGAGGTCGCATTTCAGTCACGGACACATACTCTGAGAGCCTTTCTGACTGAATGAATGAAATATGCTGTTTTCCACTAAAGCAACCCGGGCTGCTGAAATATAATTGGCTAAAGTGGCATTGGGCCAGTTTAAGAACCAAATCAAAGACAGCCGTTCCAGCACGTAACGCACATGTTCATAGCAGAATATCTGACTTCAGCATTGTTTTTCAGATAAACAAGAATGTTCACTGAGCATGTTTCTGAAATATCTGCAAACATATTAATGGTATGTCTACGCTTTAGATGAGTCAAAAACCTACACACAGCACCTTAAATTGGATAGGAATCACAGGACTGATATTTATATTCCGCTAAACACCATAGACCAGAAATAATAAAGTAGTTACTGCAGTTTGAAGGAAAATAGTGGAGTTAAATTACCAATACAGCACTGAAAATGTACTCGGTTTACTTAGTAAATTACAATCCCTGAGGAAAAACTACTCGATTACTGTCATTTGAGTATTTGGGCAGTGTTGGGCAAGCTACTTGAAAAATGTAGTGAGCTAAGCTATTAGCTACTCTACTTAAAATATAGATTAACTATACTAAAAGCTACCACCTGGGAAATGTAGCAAGCTAAGCTAAAAGCTACATGGCAAAAGTAGCGTAGCTACATTTAAGCTATTTTCGCAATTTTTATTTTTAAATCGAAGCAACTTAAATCCAAGTCAATCACATCTTAGAGGTCAATAAAACTGTCAATGAAACACATGAGGCAGAATTCAGTTCAGTTATTTACTGTAAATAATATGCTGTACTAAACAGAAACACATTATAGTATATAACAGCAAAAACAAAATATCCAATAAAAGCAGGTGTTACACATTTAATATACTATAGTAATGTATAGTAAAGGGAAATATTTCGACGTAAGCATTATGCATATTGTATATATATTTACAACTCTTCATTAATAAATTACACTACATAACACAGTAATTTATAGAAGTATTTACTATAAATTACTAAAGTATTTTTTGAGCACAGCATCAGAAATTAAGTTATTGCATCTTAACATGTACTTCTCGAGGCATGCTCACGAAAAATCCTGCTTCAGAAATAACTCCTCTCCCTCAGTCATCTTTCCATCAAGCAAGTTTCTCATGTTAGCCTAATTTGGTTGGCGATGACACCGACCAGAGGTGGCAGTAACACGCCAAAAAGTTTGTTGTCAATCACCGTAAATACAGGAAGAAGAAATCATCATGCTCGCCATCATATGGATTTACTTTCATTGGCTAGACACTGCCTTGCAGCTCTGTGAATGTTGGTGCGGTCTCTTATTGATCTGTGATTGGTAAATGTAGCGTGTGTGGATGCGCTACTTGACTAATAAAATAGCTTCGCTACTGAAAAGCTATTTGATTTAGAAAGTAGCAACGCTACCGCTATGCTACTGAGAAATGTAGTTAAGCTAGTAGCGTCACTAATTGTGGCGACGCTACTGCCCAACATTGGTAATTTGTTTCTTCATGCCACTGCTGATCTTAAAGGGCACCTATGGTAAAAAATCTACTTTTCAAGCTGTTTGGACAGACATATGTGCATGTATGGTGTATAGAGCGTCATATTGGGCTGATATAAACACACCCAGTGCTTTTTTTTTCTTCAATTTAACAACATAAAAAACGGTGGACCAATCAGAGCGGTTTTCAAATCGACCGCTACCTGACGTAGGAGAGCGGTCCCCCCGCCCACCAATATTGATTGACAGGCGCGTCATCATGTCCTCAGTTTGTTGATTAACGTCCGCCATTTTCAGCGTGAGTCGAAGCGATATCACTAAAGGAACACGCTAGCTCTATTTTTAGATGCAAGGCTCATTGGGCTCAACACAAGATCAATATTCTCCACATGATCGCTCTAATCGGAATTATTGGTTGTATCTTTAGGTAGGTTTGCAAACATGTGTACTTCTCATTGAGTCTACCTTATACTTCAGCCGTTTGCATTTCTCGCGATCCCAGAAGCTCCCTGTGATCTTAACTAGCATGTGTTTTAGAATTCTAAACATCGGTTTCTATCAGGGTACACTCAAGTCGACGGCTGGGCGCCGCGGACCGCTGCAGAAACCTATATTTAGAATTCGGGACACTTCATGTTTCTGCCGCGCCACAGAGAGTGTCTGGTGTGCCGTGTCGCGGCTTCGAGCGGCGCATCCGGTGCCTCAGTCAAAGTTAATTCAGTGTGTGTGGTTATTAGTTACTGTGTACAAGCTCGGTACTTGAAACTAGCACACAGTTGGCTGTAAAACTGTACAAAGACACAAATGATTTTGTACTCTCTGCTTGGTCTGTGTCCGAGTCGTACATGTACGACTTATGCAAGTCCTCTCACTCCTGCTCCTCTCAGTCTGCCTGTCAGACTCTGTTGCAAACACAGAGCGGGTGAGCTCATGGCCCCGCCCCCTTGTTAGGTAAAACTAATTTACATGTGAAGCAACACACCCATAAATCAGCGAGCTGTGGACACGCCCCCAACATGACACTTTTTAACACATTATAATAAAACAATCTGAATTGTGTTTTAAACTGAACCTAAACTGGCACACTCAGAAGAACCAGAATATTAATATTAAATCAGAAAAAAGAGGTCAACTATGTGCCCTTTAAATTGTGACTCTGGCCTATATTTTCACATGTCAGAGGCTTGAAATTGACCTGCGACATCATTCGAGTACTCTCACATCCTATAAGCCAGGTCTAAATATACATGTTGTTGTGTCTCCCTTCAGTCTGCCGTTTCATTACTCATCCTCCAGGTAGTCTGTGTGTGTCGTGCCAGGACACGCTTTGAGAGTTGAATGGGATCGAATGCGTCTGATGTGGAGTCTGAATAGAGGAGCTGAGTTGCAGAGAAGACGCTGAAAGTCCTCCGTCAGCATGTCTAAATGGGGCGCGCGTCTCTCTGGGGACTCCATCAGCGTTGGTAAGGAGGTCAGTCTGCTACCCGGAGCATCTCGCTCTAATGGACGGACAGCAGAGATGGATTGGAGAGACAGAAACACGGAGATGGAGCACAGGGGGGAAATCAGGCCTGCTTCACAAATACTGATAATTAAGCTGAGTGTTTAGTAGAGTGTGTTATTGTGCTGGTTTAAAGGTGCTGTATGTAAGTTTTTGACTCTTCTAAAGCATAAAAATACCATAATATGTTTGTGAAACATGCTCAGTGAACATTCTTGTTTATCTGAGAAACAATGCTGAAGATATTCTTCTTTGAAAATGTGTGTTACATACCAGAACGCTGTCTTTGTTTTGGTCGTTTAGCCGGCCAATGCCAGTTTAGCCAATTATATTTCAGCATCCCGGGTTGCCTTGCATTTCATTCTTGCCTTGCCTTGTATTTCATTCATTCAGGAAGACTCTCAAAGCATGCGTCCGTGACTGAAATGCGACCTCCGTTGGACAGTAGCAGACTCTGAAATGAGACGCAGATTCAGAGTTCCACATGAGGTTCATTTATTCATTCATTTTCTTTTCGGCTTAGTCCCTTTATTAATTCTGGGTCGCCACTGCGGAATGAACCGCCAACTTATCCAGCACATGTTTTTATGCAGCGGATGCCCTTCAAGCTGCAACCCATCTCTGGAAACATCCACACACACTCATTCACACTTATACACTATGGACAATTTATCCAATTCCCCTGTACCACATGTCTTTGGACTGTGGGGGAAACCGGAGCTTCTGGAGGAAACTCACGCCAACACGGGGAGAACATGCAAACTCCACACAGAAACTCCAACTGACCCAGCCAAGGCTCAAACCAGCAACCTTCTTGCTGTGAGGCGACAGCACCAACTACTGCGCCACTGCGTCGCCCCACATGAGGTGGTTATTAATTAGTAAATAATATAAATATTAGGAGCGTAAAACATTAGGTGAGCAGGTTACATTGTAACCCTGTGTCCTAACAACACGCTACATGACAAGATATGCAATGATAAGAAATCTGGCTGTTTGCACCAGATGAAACACGACGGAAATGTTAATACAGCCATCTAAATACACACCAGTTAAACCGTAACACCGGCATCGTTCAGTTTACTAGAGAGTCCTTAAGCAGATGTTTACACCATGTAGACTTGACATCATGTCCACGATTACAGCGTACGAGTGGCCCTTGTTAAAATATTGAACACATTGATGCAGTATGGTGTTTCCGTCTGGTCCGCGGCCTTTAGAAACTTTATATATATATATATATATATATATATATATGTACATATATGTATATGTATGTATGTGTATATGTATGTATGTAACTTGCAATCTGCACTCTGAAATAAAAAAAAAACCGGGGTGGTTCTCCCCAAAGTGGATCAAAGAGAAAATGTATTAATATTCTCTTTTTCAATACAAATTCATACTATTTTAAGGTACCGACCCAACTTTACATTCTGTGTATGATAATAGACATGCACAATCATCAACTGTTTTTTGTTTGTTTGTTTTATAAAGGAAAAATAATTTCTGCAGTTATGCACGTGTTTTGACAGCTAATATGACGGTGATTTGATGCTTTACAGAAGTTGCAGACACCTTTACTGATATCAAAATGCTCTTTTGATGCAAAATTAATTTAAATTCGCTGATTAAGAAACTCGAATAGGCCTGGGTTACTATAATAAAGAATATCCACTCTAAAATGTAAAACTTACTAAATACTCCTGACACATGAAAGTGTAAAGCTTGCAGCTCAAAACAAATGTGGAAAGTTATAGCGTCTCATATTTAACAAACCATTTACTGTGAATTTTATTTAATTTTGCTCACATGGATAATTGAATATTAATCAGATGATGTCATTATGGTGCTGTGCCGTCAGCCAATCAGTGCCAGTGCCAGTGCAACAATATATATTTTATTATATAAGAAATCAGTGTTTATTTCATCAACAAAATAAGAGTGTATAATGTTCATTGCCTACAGCCAGATAGAAACTTGACAGGTCCCAAGAAAGTTTTCGGAGGAAAGATCAAGATTCAATGTGATCCAAAAGCATAAATACAAGAAAAAAATTATGTAAAAAAAATCACAAAATATGAAAAACTGATGGATGGATATTTATTTTACAGCATATAAAAACAATATCAGGTGCTGATATTTAGGAAGGCAGCTCTTGTTTGTGTGATGTTACTGAGCTATAGCATATCTTATAAATAAAAAAATGTCACATTTGTTTGCGATAAAACTGAACTAAGCCTCATTTAAAAATACAAAACAAACATGTTCTGCTTTTATGCTTTGAATTATAGGCTCATTCTGACAGCATTCAAATACTCTCTTGGTGTTTTTGGTTGTTTGTAAAATGAGTGAGATAATCCATAATGTCAGCAGCTTGATGTTTTCCAAAAGCTATGATTATGACTCATGTAAACCGCTTTTACTACAGCTAACAAAATATGTAAGAACATTTTGTGACCATTAAGTTTTGAAAACCGAATATTCTCTGCATGTGTTCGGTGAATGTAGAGAAAACATTTTACTTTTCAATGTTTTTACATTATGAAGCGATCAACAATAACAAATTAATGTTATTTTTCTCAAATGAATGTGTTATTGTTGGCCTTAATTCAAAGTCCACACAACTAGCCTCTATGACTATTAAAGAACGTTTTCATATGAGGGACACAATGCTAGCCAAAGGTGGCTTGTTAGCCAATGTGGCAGCCTAATTTTTGCTACTTGACAAACATGATCATTGTTTGTTTGATATGGATGAGAAGAGTTCTTCCAAGTATTTCGGTACAAAGAATGACATATAAAGGTGAGTTAATGATATCTTCTTTTACTGGAACAGTGCATAAAAGTAAACACTTGAACATTTGCTTATATGTTATTTCTAAACTGATTTCTTCAAGCTGTTCTGGCTGTAAAGTAGGCTAAGAGGACTAGCAACTGTTGAACTCCTAAAAGCATGAAAGTGCAGTAAAAAGAACCTAGTATACAATATGAGCTGTATTTAAAATCTTTTAAGATCAGAAATCACTTAATAGTTTTTAAGTAACGTTAGAGCAGCCTTTCCCGCAAAACGTTGTTTACTCCACGCAGATTGCTAATTGTTAGCTTGATTATATGCTAGCTAGCAAATAGAAATGACTAGCAACAGACATGACGGCGTGTAAATTAATAAATAGATATTTTGTGGGTAAATTATTAACTCACATTTATGACTGACAAGAGTGCAGAATGCCTGGTTGACATACCTAGCACTTTATGCAAAGTTTTCATCTGTATTATTATTATTAGCGATCATTATACAGTGTGGAGGAGTTGTTACATTAGAGGAAAGGAAATTAGAATTACCGGGGAAACAAATATCCATTTATTTGACACGCTTGGCTGGAAGTGTTGTTAATGGAGTTTGATAGCTCCTGATGGAGTCAGGAATTACGTTTATGAAACGAGCCGCTGCTGCCATCTGTTGACGCGAGATGATGAGGACGAGGATGAGGGGGTCATTACATGGCCTGACCGCCAGGAGCCACCAGAGACTGACGCTAAAATCATTACACATTAAAATGACATTACATTAAAATAAATTACATTAGAGCATTACATTGGAATAAAATAAAAAATAAGGTAGAATTTATAATAAAGAAAAATAGCACAAGCTCACCAGTCAAGAAGTTACAGAGACAGGTGACACAAAAATGAAAATGCTGTCATCATTTACCTGCCTTTAACTTTAAATCTGAGTTTCTTCTGTTGAACACAAGATATATATTTATATATATGATATATATATTTTTACATTTTTAATTTTTAACATTTTTTTTCCACATGAAGTCTCTTTTTAATCAGATTTAGTTATTAGTTATTATATTTAGATCTTTATAGCTTTAATTAATTTTAGCACTTTGTAATTAAGACATAAACTATAACAATTTATTGACATAAACATCATATGACATAAACAATTATTTGAGGTGTTATTACAGTTTAAATAATTATATATATATATAGTTAATGTTTAATCATTTTTATATTTAATCATTTTTAATTTGTAAAAATAGATAGCAAATTAATATTTTTTATTAGGAATTATTTTAATTAATTGTATTAAATAAATCAATAGAGTGCTCAGCATATATAAGTTCACTCCTCAGAAATCTCTCTCTTAAATTCATATTTTTAATAGGAAGCTCTGCAATATTATATTTGTGCATGTACATTAGATTAGTCCGTACTGAAGCCAAATCTGGAGCTTATCTAACAAGATTACTTATCTGGAGCTTATCTAACAAGATTACTAACAAGAAAACGGTCCAAAAACTAGCACACCCAAATGTACATGTTAAAGAAAAATATTAAATACAAAATTAAAAAGAGGAAAAATCAAGAGAGGCAAAAAATGGAAAATATTTAGGCAAGGCAAGTTTATTCTATAGCAAATTTCATGCACAGTGGCAATACAAATTGCTTTACGTAAACAGGAATAAAAGTATAAGAGAAATAAAAACAAAGAATAAAAATAATTTAATTTAATTGTATTATCTTTCAATTTCTAAATATGTTTGGTGACTAAAATATCATTTGAATAAATATATCTGTTTAATAAATTTGTTTTGTTTAAATGCACAAAAATACATTGCCTATATTCACTGAGAAATGGATGTTCTCAATTATGCTGAGAACTATATATATATATATATATATATATATATATATATATATATATATATATATATATATATATATAGTTGAAGTCAGAATTATTCGCCCCCCTTTGATTTTTTTTTACTTTGTTAAATATTTCCCAAATGATGTTTAACAGAGCAAGGAAATTTTCACAGTATGTCTGATAATATTTTTTCTTCTGGAGAAAGTCTTATTTGTTTTATTTCGGCTAGAATAAAAGCAGTTATTAATTTTTTTATGAACCATTTTAAGGTCAATATTATTAGCCCCTTTAAGCTATATTTTTTTTTCAATAGTCTACAGAACAAATCATCTTTATACAGTAACTTGCCTAATTACCCTAACCTGCCTAGTTAACCTAATTAACCTAGTTAAGCCTTTAAATGTCACTTTAAGCTGTATAGAAGTGTCTTGAAGAATATCTAGTCTAATATTATTTACTGTCATCATGGCAAGGAGAAAATAAATCAGTTATTAGAAATGAGTTAATAAAACTATTATGATTAGAAATGTGTTGAAGAAATCTGCTCTCTGTTAAACAGAAATTAGGGGAAAAATAAAAAGGGGGGGGGGGCTAATAATTCTGACTTCAACTGTATATATATATATATATAATTATATATATATATATATATATATATATATATATATATATATATATATATATATATATATATATATATATATATAAATGTAGAATTTAATCTAAAAATATTATGCATGTTTTGTGTTTAACTATACTTTAATTTTAGTTTTAATAAGATTAATTACTAACGGTAAATTTAAAAGATTTATTTAGTCGATTATTTATTTACTTGAGTATGATTATTAAACTATACTGCTATTAAACATATACTTACTTACTCCCAGGGCTATTTATATTGAAGTTGACATTTACCCACACCATCTTAGTGATTTGCAACATCTACTTTTTACAAGGTGGGTCGTTAGCCCAACACTCAACCCCCAATCTGCAGGACCAGGACACACACTCATACATTCATTTTCTTTTCGGCTTAGTCCTTTTATTAATCCGGGGTGGCCACAGCAGAATAAACCGCCAACTCATCCAGCACGTTTTACGCAGCGGATGCCCTTCCAGCTGCAAACCATCTCTGGGAAACATCCAAACACACTCATTCCCACTCATACACTATGGACAATTTAGCTTAGCCAATTCCCCTATAGCGCATGTGTTTGGACTGTGGGGGAAACCGGAGCACCCGGAGGAAAGACACACCAACACAGGGAGAACATGCAAACTCCACACAGAAATGCCAACTGGTCCAGCCGGGACTCGAAACAGCAACCTTCTTGCTGTGACCTTCTTGCTAACCATTGCGCCACCATGTCGCCCCGCTATAATTTTTTTAAAATACAGTACTAATATCTGAAAAAACCTAAAGCAACTTAGACTTTTCATGATATTCATAACTCGCTGCTCTCTGATGATTTGAAATGCTAAATTAATCAATGTAAATAAAGTGCCACAGTGTGTTTGTGTTTGTATGTACTAATTCTTCTGTTTGTCAGGCTGTACTGTATTTTGGACATGTTCTTTTGGACAAGTCTCTCCCTGTGAATGTTTTATTTGGCAGTGATTTTCCAGACACGGAAAAAGCTTTTCCTGTCCTGATAATCCAGACATGATCTTGGCCTCCAGCTAAATTCAGATGATGATAAAACCAAACAGAAGCATCGAGCGCAGGGAAAATAGATCAGGTACGAGTGTAGAATATGTCCGTTTACCAAACCTACAGTATGTATGATTAACTAAAGCTTTTATTGGGCCTGTCCACTTCGGTCTCTTTCAAAGTTTCATTGAAATCATTCAAACTATACAATAAAGTATACACTCACCGGCCACTTTATTAGGTACACCTTACTAGTACCGGGTTGGACCACTTTTGCCTTCAGAACCTCCTTAATCCTTTGTGGCATAGATTCAACAAGCTACTGGAAATATTTTTTTTTTTTGCTGCATATTGACATGATAGCATCACGCAGTTGCTGCAGATTTGTCGGCTGCGCATCCATGATGCCAATCTCCCGTTCCACTACATCCCAAAGGTGCTCTATTGGATTGAGAACTGGTGACTGTGGAGGCCATTTGAGTACAGTGAACTCATCGTCATGTTCAAGAAACCAGTCTGAGATGATTCGCTCCTTATGATATGGTGCGTTATCCTGCTGGAAGTAGCCATCAGAAGATGGGTACACTGTGGTCATAAAGGGATGAACATGGTCAGCAACAATACTCAGGTAGGCTGTGGCGTAGACACGATGCTCAATTAGTACTAATAGACTCAAAGTGTGTCAAGAAAATATCCCCCACACCATTACACCACCAGCAGCAGCCAAATTCTGACCCTTACCATCCGAATGTGGCAGCAGAAATCGAGCCTTAATTTTTGCTCAGCACTAATAATCATAAATCCTAAGTATAATCAAAAGTAGTCTACACTACTAGTCTATACTTAGACTTGTTGTGCACTTAAAGTGGTATTCAAGGTAAGCATACTTCTAGTTGATGTTAATACATGAAAGTATACTTAAAATATTCACTCATTCATTCATTTTCCTTCAGCTTAGTCCCTTTATTCATCAGGGGTCGCCACAGCGGAATAAAACGCCAACTCTTCCAGGATATGTTTTACGCAGCGGATGCCCTTCCAGCTGCAGCCCAGTACTGGGAAACACCCATACACACTCATTCACACACTCACTCATACACTACTGCCTATTTAGTTAATCAATTCTCCTATAGCGCATGTGTTTGGACTGTGGGGGAAACCGGAGCACCTGGAGGAAACCCACGCCAACACGGCAAGAACATGCAAACTCCACACAGATATGCCAACTGAGCCAGCCGGGACTCGAACCAGCAACCTTCTTGCTGTGAGGCCACACTGCTAACCACTGAGCGACCATGCCACCTCTATTAAATTTATATATTTTTTATCATATATTACATAAAGTATAACAATATACAATCTTTTTTTTTTATTCATTGTTTATTATAAATTAAGAAATATATAACAAAATTAGTTTCCTAATTTGCAGCTGAAAGGGCATCTGCTGTGTAAAGCATATGCTGGATAAGTTGGCGGTTCATTCCGCTGTGGAGACCCCTTATGAATAAAGGGACTAAGTTGAAAAGAAAACGAATGAATGAATGTTTTCCTGATTTTAGTCTAATGACCCCTAATTAAAATACTATTTATAAACACAATCTTTTTTTAAATTAAGAGTTCGCCTTATGATCGCCTTACAGCAAGAAGGTCGCTGGTTCGAGTTCTGGCTGGGTCAGTTGGTGTTTCTGTGTGCAGTTTGCATGTTCTCCCCATGTTGGCGTGGGTTTCCTCCGGGTGCTCCGGTTTCCCCCACAAGTCCAAAAACGTGGTACAGGTGAATTGGGTGGGCTAAATTGTCAATAGTGTATGAGTGTGAATGAGTGTGTATGGATGTTTATCAGAGATGGGTTGCGGCTGGAAGGCCATCCGCTGAGTAAAACATGTGCTGGATAAGTTGGTGATTCATTCCACTGTGGCGACCCTTGCTTAATAAAGGGACTAAGCCGAAAAGAAAATGATTTTGTTCCCTCTGTCTCCGATTTCAGACAGGGTCAAATACTGAACATAATAATTAGTGCAACAAACAAGCACATGCACATTGTTTATTGAGCGTTGGCATCAGTGAAAGCAGCAAACAATGCAGTCATTCAGAGGATGTGCTCTTTATTTGTGATATTAAAGTCTCAGATGGGTTTTCTGTGTGTGTGTTTGAGAGAAAAAACAAACACACATCATCATATCAGTTTCAGTCTTCATCACGCTGATATTTGGTTGATTTTAGGTTGTGTTGGAAAGTGGCTGAAATCCAATGTTGAGCCAACATCTTAAACCAACGTCATATATTGATGTTCATTCGTCAGGTATGCCAACCAAATAGATTTGATAGAAGTCATTGTGGTAACATCCACACAACGTTAAGCCTTAACATCAGTAGACGTTGACATTTGGTTGATTTTAGGGTGGCACGGTGGCCCAGTGGTTAGCACTGTGGCCTCACAGCAAGACGGTCGCTAGTTCGAGTCTCAGCTGGGTCAGTTGTCATTTCTGTGTGGAGTTTGCATGTTCTCCCCGTGTTGGCGTGGGTTTCCTCCTGGTGCTCCGGTTTCCACCACAATCCAAACACATGCGCTAAAGAGGAATTGATTAACTAAATTGGCCATAGTGTATGAGTGTGTGTGTGTGTGTGTGTGTGAATGAGTGTTTCCCAGTAGTGGGTTGTGGCTGGAAGGGCATCCGTTGTGTAAAACATATGCTGGAATAGTTGGCAGTTCATTCCGCTGTGGCAACCTCTGAAATAGAGACTAAGCTGAAGGAAAATGAATGAATGTTGTGTTCTGACGACAACGCGATTTTCATTTCCAAACAAACTGTAATGATGGGTACAGCGTCAATCTGATCTCATGCTGACGTCCTGTGCCTGCTGGGTCAGTGATAGAAAATAGCACTCATTTAGACCCCAAAACCCCCAAACTGTTTGAGAGTGATTGCATTAGATAATTTCTGCTATGTTGTGGTCCTTTTATTAGGCAGTGTAATAATGTGAAATCAGTTTCTTTCTGGTGTTTCTTAGACTCTCACACACACCGACTCAAGCTGGATCATCGGTGCTCTGCTGAGAAAAGGCCTTTTGTTTCCTTCAGTACGAGGCTTTAATCACAGTCTGGCTCTTTCTCATCGACCGCCTGAAGAGTTTTGGACTGTGCCGTCGCTGCCAAGTTCAACAGTGTTTTCTGGGAGAGCCAGAGATACGAGGACCAGCAGAGGGCCACAGATGCACACTCCTGCTCCAAACATCAACTTAAAATTCTGACGGTATGATAACCTTGGATGAAATATCACGGTATACAAACAAAAAACAATTGAACACAATATATTTTATTTTAAGAAGCATTTAAACTATTTTGTGACAGTAAACATGGCAGGCTACTAAATAAAAATCAATGATTGACTCCTGCTGTCTTTATTAGCTTTAACAACACTGATCTTTATACAACTTGAAAAGGCATCCTTTTCGTTTCTGTGGATATGCAGTAAAGCCACTGCACTGTTCAGGTCTGATCACCGTTCAGATAACATTACAAACTCAAAACTAGAATGCTGTAAGAAAGAAAAAAATCATTCATTGTTGACCTGGGTCTTTTATATGATTACACACTAGTCTGTGCTTTGACTTGATTTATTTATGCATGTGCCATTTTCATGCACAGTGATGGAGGAACATGTTGATCATCTTGAGGCCTGAATAACATGATGAAGAGCTGAAGGTTGGCACTGTAAATATGGACTCAAAACAACATAATGAAGCTGCGGTCACACTGGGTTTTGTGTGTGCGAAATTCTGTCGTACGGCGCTGCGAAAAGGGGCGGGATTAAACAAGATGATTAGACATTTAAAAAAGCAAGCGATTGCTCCATGTTTTAAATTTCTGTTCAGAGAGGTCATGTTTTGATCCTCGATTGGTCTCACGCAGTCAAGGGATGCGATTTCGCAGGTCAGAGTTCACCAAGCTTGAACTTTGCACCACAGCAACATGCGAAACTTGACGTTTCCGGTCTGACGCATTCGCGTGCGTATGAATGGAAGTCTATGGGAAGAAAAGTCAAGTGTGACCGCAGCTTAAAGCTGCTCAGAAAGCATCAGCACCTGCAAAACATGCAAAAAACAAACAGAATGCATTAGCATCTGTTAACAATATGCGAAAACATCCTGAAGCACATGAAAAACATGCTAAAAATACTTTGAACCCGTTAGCACCTGTTCAACACGCTAAATGTATTCAAAATGCATTAGCACCTGCAAAACATGCTAAAATACTTTGACACCGTTAGCATCTGCTAAACATGCTAAAACTGCTCAAAATGCATTAGCAGCTACAAACATGCTAAAATACTTTGAACCCGTTAGCACCTGTTAAACACACTAAATGTATTCTAAATGCATTTGCACCTGCAAAACATGCTAAAATACTTTGACACCATTAGCACCTGCAAAACATGCTAAAAATGCTCAAAATGCATTAGCAGCTACAAACATGCTAAAATGCTTAAAATGCAGTAGCACCTGCAAAACATGCTAAAAGTATTCTGAATGCATTAGCATCTGCAAATCATGCTAAAAAACTAAATATGCATTAGCACCTGCAAAACATGCTAAAATACCTTGAACACATTAGCACCTACTAACCATGTTAAAAGTGCCCTGACAGCATTAACACCTATAAAACTTGCAAAAAATAGGTTGAACTCATTAGCACCTGCACACATGCTAAATGTGTTTTGAATGCATTAGCATCTGCAAAAGATGCTAAAGTACTTTTAACCTATTAGCAACTACAAAAAAAGCTAAAATACTTTGAACTCAATTGCACCTGCAAACATGCTAAATACTTTGAACCCATTAGCAGCTGCAAAACATGTTTAATGTGCTCTAAATGTATTAGTACCTACAAAAGTTGCTAAAATTATGTTGAAC
The DNA here is from genome assembly GCF_903798145.1 of Danio aesculapii. Lineage (NCBI taxonomy): Eukaryota > Metazoa > Chordata > Actinopteri > Cypriniformes > Danionidae > Danio > Danio aesculapii. The sequence goes on from NC_079444.1 coordinate 43,139,434, forward strand.
CCATTAGCACCTGCAAAGCATGCTAAATGTATTCTGAATGCATTAGCACCTGCAAAACATGCTAAAGTACTTTCAACCTATTAGCAAATCACAAAACATGCTAAAATACTTTGAACCCATTAGCACCTGCAAAACATGCTAAAATACTTTGAATCCATCAATAGATGCAAAACATGTTAAACATGCTCTGAATGTATTAGCACCTACAAAAATTGTTAAATATATGTTGAACCCGTTAGCACCTGCAAAGCATGCTAAATGTATTCTGAATGCATTAGCACCTGCAAAACATGACATGCTAAAAATCCTCAATATGCATTAGCACCTACAAAACATGCTAAAATACTATGAACCCATTAGCACCTGTGAAACATGTTAAACATATTTTGAACCCATTAGCATCTGCAAATCATGCTAAAAGTATTCTAAATGCATTAGTACCTACAAAACATGCTAAAAATACGTTGAACCCATTAACACCTGTAAAATATACTAAAAATGCTCAATATGCATTAGCACCTACAAAACATGCTAAAATACAATGAACCCATTAGTACTCGAAAAACATGCTAAAATATTTTTAACCCATTTGCACCTAAAAGTACTCTGAATGCATTCGCACGTGCAAAACATGCTAAAAATGTTCAATAAACATTAGGACCTGCAAAACATGTTAAACTACTTTAAATCCATTAGCACCCGCAAAACATGCTAAAATACTTCGTAATTATTAGCACATGTGAAACATTCTAAAATACTTTGAATCCATTAGCACCTGCAAAACATGTTAAAATACTTCAAACCCATTAGCACCTGTGAAACATGCTAAAATACTTAGAACCCATTAGCACCTACAAATCATGCTTAAAACTGCTCAAAATGCATTAGCGCCTACAAAACATGCTAAAATGCTCTGAAATCATTAGCACCTACAAATCATACTAAATGTATTCTGAATGCATTAGCATCTGTAAAACATGCTAAAAATGCTCAATATGCATTAGCACCTACAAAATATGCTAAAATACTATTAACCCATTAGTACTTGCAAAACATTCTAAAATATTTTGAACCCATTAGCACCTGCAAAATGTGCTAAAATTGCTCTATATACATTAGCACCTGTGAAAAATGCTGAAGCAACTCTGAATGAGTTAAAACCTGCAAATTGTGCTTAACCTACTTTGAACACATTAGCACCTGCTAAACATGCTAAAAGTAATCTAAATGCAATAGCACATGTAAAACATGCTAAATGTGGTCAATACACATTATTACCTACAAACATGCAAAAAATTTTTGTAACCCATTTGCTAAACCTACTTTGAATGCATTACCTGCAAAACATGCCTAAAAGTGATCAATGTTTTGCATTAGCACCTGCAAAACATGCTAAACCTACTTTAAATGCATTAACACCTGCAAAATATGCTTAAATGTGATCCATATTTTGGATTAGCACCTGCAAAACATGCGTAATTTGCTTAGTATATCGCATTAGCACCGTTAAAACATACTAAACCTACTTTAAATGCTTTAGCATCTGCAAAACACGCTAACTCTACTTAAAATGCGTTAGCACCTGCAAAACATGCTTAAAAGTGCTCAATATGTTGCATTAACACCTTCAAAACATGCTAAACCTACTTTAAATGCTTTAGCATCTGCAAAACATGTTTAAACATGCTCAATATATTGCATTAGCACCTTCAAAACATGCTTAAACATTCTCAATATATTGCATTAGCACCTTCAAAACATGCTTAAACATTCTCAATATATTGCATTAGCACCTTCAAAACATGCTTAAACAAGCTCAGTATATTGCATTAGCATCTTCAAAACATGCTTAAACATTCTCAATATATTGCATAGCACCTTCAAGACATGCTTAAATATGCTCAATATATTGCATTAGCACCTTCAAAACATGCTTAAATATGCTCAATATATTGCATTAGCACCTTCAAAACATGCTTAAACAAGCTCAGTATATTGCATTAGCATCTTCAAAACATGCTAAACCTACTTTAAATGCTTTAGCACCTGCAAAACATGCTTTAAAATGCTCAAGATATTGCATAGCACCTACAAAACATGCTAAAAGTGCTCTGCATTCATTAGGATCTGTGAAGCAACATGCTTAAATACTTTGAATTCATTAGCACATGCAACACATCCTAAAAATGTTCAGAAGGCCGTAGCATATAAACAGTATGTTAAAATGACTCTGAATGCATTGGTATCATGCTAAAACATATTAGCATCTGCAAATAAACAGAAGAATGCATTAGTATATATGACTATTTACTCAGTGCATTAGCATTTGCAAAACAACATGCTTAAACAACTAGGGAACATATTAGCATCTGCAAATAAACTCGCAAATGCTACTCAGAGCTTATTAGCACCTACAAATCATGTTAAACAATATGCTAAAACTACTCAGAATGTATTAGCACCTGCAAAACTTATCTGCTAAGAATACTTTGGACACATTACCATCTGCAAAACATGCAAAAGTGCTCAGAATGTATTTGCAGATGCTTTTTAAACTCTGGTGTTAGCACCTCATTAAAACATGCTAACTCACTGACAACTGTGTTCGAAAAATCTTCGTCATCCTCACTCAAACTGTAGTTTTCTGTCAGGGGACAGTCCCGCAGGAAAAGTAGAGCAGTTTTTAACGTCACGATGATGCAAGTCTGAGACTGCATGTTTCTGTGCCAGAGCTACTTTGGTTTCCCAGGCTCTTCTAGTCCAGATCTCACTTTTCACTTCATACATGTGTTTCTCATTAGCATCCAAACTCTCCGAGCACAGCTTTTTACCTGAACATCTAGAGCAATAGCAAATAGGTTAGTAACAACAAAAAGCTAAATGTTAGCATTACTGTCTAGAGCAAATGCAAATATGTTAGTAACAACAAAAAGCTAAATGTTAGCATTGCTGTTAAATTCAATAATAGTTCATAAGCTAGCATGTAGCTTTAAAAGTATGTGAAAAGTTTAACTCTTAAGTCAGTTTGTAGTAGCTAGCAAAGCTTTGCATGCTGATTCTGTTAAAATGCCCCCCTCAGGTTTGGATCACAACACAGGGAAGTCGTCCCATATGGAGACAATCAGAAACTAGCAGAGCTGACTTACAACCGGATTAACATGGAAAAGTGCACAGGAAGGACAACTCAGGTGAAGGACACACGTACACTCACACACCTGCAGAGAAAAGAGATGAAAGCTAAGGGTTTATTGTGCCACTGGAAGACAGTTTTGCACAAGTGACCTAGATAGGATTTAAACTATGATCATCGGTGCTAACTTTGTGTCAAAACATATACCAGTTGGCTACGCTAAAGCATGTTACAAGTAAGCAAGATCAAATTATTAAAACATGGCAGAAAAGCAATAGCATTGTGCTAAATCATGATGTAAACATGTTTTAACATTAGCACTGTTAAATCATGATTGAAACATGCTAACGAGTGCTAGATTGTGAGAAAAACTGTTGAAACATGCTAGCCAGTGTTAGTATACTGGGTCAACCATGCTAAAACATTCCAGTAACATACAAAACAATGCTAAAACAGCTTAGATTGCATTAACATCTATAAAATAGCATGCTAAAATCAATCTGGATATTTTAGCATCTGTAAAACAATGCAAAACATGTTATAAACATACTTGCGACTTCAAAAACATGGGAGGAAAATGCTAGCAATATATTTGTAGTGTTAAATCATGACATACATGCTAAAAAGGTCAAATTTATTAGCATAAAACATCAGAATGCTTTAGTCTGAAAACAACATGCAAATATAATGGACGTAAACATATAAACATGGTAGCAATTTGGCAAAACATGGTATAAAAATGCTAGCAAAGTGATAAAACATGTTAGCAGTGTGTTAAATCATGCTATAAACATGTAAAACCATTAGCCCAGTTAAATCACAATAATGTTCTAACATGCTAGCTGTATGTAGATTCATATAGAAACATTAACCATGTGCTAAAACATATTACCAGTGTACTAAATCATTAAAAAACATGCTAATGTAAAACTGCATGCTAAAACCACTTCGAATGCATTTGCATCGGTAAAACAAATTACTAAAACAATTCTACACATATTAGCAAAACATGGAAAGTGCACAGGAAGGACAACTCAGGTGAATGACACACACACACACACACACACACACTCACACACCTGCAGAGAAAAGAGATGAATGCTAAGAGTTTATTGTGCCACTGGAGGAAAGGTTTTATCTAGTGACCTAAATAGGATTTTTAACTACGATCATGTGCTAACAATGTGACAGAACATATAGCAGTACACTAAAGCATGTTAGGCCTAAAGCATGTTAAAACATGTTAGAAATCATGATGTAAAGATGTTTTAACATTAGCGCTTTTAAATCATGATTAAATATGCTAACATCACAGATTGTGGAAAAACACTACGTTGAAACATGTTAGCCAGTGTTAGTATACTAGGTAAACCATGCTAAAACATTCCAGTAACATTCAAGACAATGCAAAACAGCCTAGATTGCATTAGCATCTAAAAAAATAACATGCTAAAATCAATCTGAATATTTTAGCATCTGTAAAACAATGCAAAACATGTTATAAACATACTTGCGACTTCAAAAACATGGGAGGAAAATGCTAGCAATATGTTTGCAGTGTTAAATCATAATGACGGACATGCTAAAAAGGTCAAATTTATTAGCATATAACATCAGAATGCTTTAGTCTAAAAACAACATGCATATGATGGAAGTAATCAGATAAACATGGGAACAATTTGGCAAAAACATGGTTGGAAATGCTAGCAAACTGATAAAACATGTTAGCAGTGTGTTAAGTCATGCTATAAACATGTAAAAGCATTAGCACAGTTAAATCACAATAATGTTCCAACGTGCTAGCAGTATGTAAAATCATATAGATGCATTAACTGTGTGCTAAAACACATTACCATTGAACTAAACAGTACTAGAATCATTTAAAAACATGCTAATGTAAAACATAGCAAAACTACATGCTTAAACCGCTTAGAATGCATTAGCATCGGTAAAACAAATTGTTAAAACAATTCTACACATACTTGGAATATATGGCAGAAAACAAATGCTAGTAACGTGCTAAACAAGTTAGCAAAATGTGGAATCATGTTATGAAATGCAAGCAGTGTGATAAAACATGTTAAATTATGCCTGAAACATGGTAGCAAAGTGCAAAATATGAAATGCTGACGATGATGAAACAATAGCAATGTTAAAACATGCTAGCAGTGTATTAAATCATGTTAAAAGGAATCAAACAACATGCTAAAATGCTAGAAACATGCTAGCAACCTTTAAAACATGCTAGCATTTTGCTAAAACATTTTCAAACTTGTTTAAACATGCTAGAAACATTGCATTTGCAACATTTACACTTATGTGCAAAAAAAATAAACTACCCATGTGACAGCAGGCCTGTGTCAGGTTTCTGTAATGACTGTCACGTTCAGCTGCTTCTCATTGGGAGGTTGGATGCTGCGCTTGTTTCCGTGAAATGTAAGATGCCAATAGTTAAAGTTTACAGGCGCTTTCAAAGAGTGCCTGCTCACAAAACCCCTCATGCTAAGAGATGAGTCAGTTAAAAACAAGCATGTGCATGTGGTCTCGTGTGCGTCATGCTACGCTTTGCATGTAACTCAGTGAGCAAAGAGTTACAGCCTTCCTGGATGAATATCTCCACCGGTTGCTTTCTTATTTGACTGTTTGACACATCGCTTAAAGTTGATATGACGTCAACAATTTACTTTTATATTGATATGTGTATAGCAGTGCTTGTTATAAACAATGTATCTGTACACTAAATGATTATATTCATAATACACTCACCGGCCACTTTATTAGGTACACCTTACTAGTACCGGGTTGGACCCTCTTTTTCCTTTAGAACTGCCTTAATCCTTCGTGGCATAGATTCAACAAGGTACTGGAAATATTCCTCAGAGATTTTGCTCCATATTGACATGATAGCATCACGCAGTTGCTGCAGATTTGTCAGCTGCACATCCCTGATGCGAATCTCCTGTTCCACTACATCCCAAAGGTGCTCTATTGAATTGAGCTCTGGTGACTGTGGAGGCCATTTGAGTACAGTGAACTCATTGTCATGTTGAAGAAACCAGTCTGAGATGATTCACACTTTATGACATGGTGTGTTATCCTGCTGGAAGTAGCCATCAGAGGACGGAGACACTGTGGTCATAAAGGGATGGACATGGTCAGCAACAATACTCAGGTAGGCTGTGGCGTTGACATGATGCTCAATTGGCACTAATAGGCCCAAAGTGTGCCAAGGAAATATCCCCCACACCATTACACCACCACCACTAGCCTGAATCGTTGATACAAGGCAGGATAGATCCATGCTTTCAAGTTGTTGATGCCAAATTCTGAGACGACCATCCAAATGTGGCAGCAGAAATGGAGACTCATCAGACCAGGCAACGTATCTCCATTTTAAATGACTTTTCCTCACTTCTGGTCACATGGAATGCCTTTGGGGTGGGCTATCAGCTCACTAAGGCGGGGCCAACAGTCATTTGGGGCAAGGCCATCAGTTATTTAGGGTGGAGCTATCAGTCCTTTGGGGCGGAGCTATCAAACTTAAACTTTTGTTCAAAGTTTAGTCTTAATTTTAATAGCAAAGGCCATCTGCCAACGATCCAATCAGTTCCCAAAGGACAAAATCAAGCACTGCCCTACATTTTATTCTCATTTAAGGACTGTTTCAATCTGATGTAAGGGTTTATTGTGCAAAAAAAGCACAGTTTCAACTTTAGTTTCATGCTGACTTCATACCTGGCCTGCATTGTGGCATATTTGTTGCAAATTATCACAAGTTTGTCACAATCGGTGTTGGGTTACTTCATTCATTCATTTTCTTTTTAGCTTAGTCCCTTTATTAATCAGGGGTCACCACAGCGGAATGAACCGCCAACTTATCCAGCACATGTTTTACGCAGCGGATGCCCTTCCAGCTGCAACCCATCTCTGATAAACATCCATACACTACAGCCAATTTAGCCTACCCAATTCATCTATACCACGTTTTTGGACTTGTGGGGGAAATCGGAGCACCCGGAGGAAACCCACGCCAACGGAGAACATGCAAACTCCACACAAAAACACCAACTGACCCAGCCGTGGCTCGAACCACTGATCTTCTTGCTGGGAGGCGATTGTGCTACCCACTGCACCACCGTGCCGACGTTGGGTTACTTCAAAAAATCTATTAATTGCTAACTACATAATTACAATTGTATATAAATAACTTTGCTATTTACTTCGTCTGAAATTTAACTTAGTTACTCTACTACTATGTTACCCTACTACTTAGGCGAACTGTCCATAGTGTATGTGTGTAAATGAGAATGTATGGGTGTTTACCAGTGATGGATTGCAGCTGGAAGGGCATCCGCTGCGTAAAACATATGCTGGATAAGTTGGTGGTTCATTCCGCTGTGGCAGCCCCAGATTAATAAATGGACTAAGCTGAAAATAAAATAAATGAATAATATAATATAATAAGGGGCTGCACGGTGGCGCAGTAGGTAGCACAATTGCCTCACAGCAAGAAGGTCGCTGGTTCGAGTCCCTGCTGGGTCAGTTGGCATTTCTGTGTGGAGTTTGTATGTTCTCCCTGTTGACGTGGGTGCTCCGGTTTCCCTCACAAGTCCAAAGATATGCGATATAGGTGAATTGGGTAAGCTAAATGTCTGTAGTGTATGTGTGTGAATGAGTGTGTATGAATGTTTTCCAGTAATGGGTTGCAGCTTGAAGGGCATCCGCTGCGTAAAACATATGCTGGATAAGTTGGCGGTTCATTCCGCTGTGGTGACCCATGATGAATAAAGGGACTAAGCTGAAAAGAAAATGAATAGTTAAATTACCTATTAATGAAAAGCAACACCTTACTTTACTCATTTCACCAGAAAAGTAGTTTAATTTCAGTAACCAGCTACTTTGTAAATAATTACACCAAAAATGCTGGTCACAATTCTAGAAAAAAACAGTGGTAAATATGTACTTGGATAAAACTCTGTCCCCTTTTCTAAACAAGATATTACACTAAATGGGAGGTAAATGAAATGTTATGAGCAGCCATCTGCACAGAAACCCCTGACATTGGTGTTTTTCCTCTGTTACACCACAGGGAGAAAGAAAATGTCCCCTTCAACGCTCTGCCACAGCTGTTGCCTTTTAAAACTCATTGTGCAAGAGGATATACAACAATTGAAACGTGTCCAATGATAACATGCTGGAAAAGTCGTTTTGCGCTGTGGGCACATCCACTGTTAGGGGGAGATTTATCTGAAGACTCTGGCCGGGTCTAACATCGCTGCGGTGCGTAAACTAATGCCCTGTTAAACAGTTAATGAAGATACACTCTCTGCGTATTATTATTGGCTTTAGAGCTCCAGTCAAGAATAGGCAACCATAAACAATTGATTAATTCTTCTCATTAGGGATGTTGGTGCAAGACAAAAAAACTATAATTAATAAATGAAGAAAAAGCAGCGCAGTGGGTAGAGCTGTCATCTCACAGCAAGAAGGTTGCTGGTTCGAGCCTCGGCTGGGTCAGTTGGCATTTCTGTGTGGAGTTTGCATGATCTCCCCGTGTTGGCGTATGAGAGTGTATGAGAGTGTATGGGTGTTTTCCAGTGAGGTGTTGCAGCTGGAAGGGCATCCTCTGCGTAAAACATATGCTGGATAATTGGTGGTTCATTCTGCTGTGGCGAACCCTTTTTAAAAAAGGGACTAAGCCGAAAAGAAAATGAATGAATGAAGAAAAACTAAAGTTCTCTTGCTGTTGCTACATTATGTTGCCAATGAGTTGATTGATCGTTGCAAAGGTGCTCATGGTGGTGTTGCTCTGTTGCCAGGGCATTGCTAAGGCAATGTGTTTGTTGTTGCGAACTCTCCAGGGGGTTGTTATGTTGTTATGGTTTTGATATATTATTATGGAGTAAGCAGTGTAACTGTTACTAAGGTGCTTTGGTAGGTTCCAGTGTCACCAAGGAGCAGCCGGGGTTTGCTTTGTCTCCAGGGGGTTGCTAGGGTGTTGCCAAGGTGTTCTGGGTGTTGTTGCTATGTTATCATGTTGTTGCTGTGTCATCATATAGTAGCCAGTGACTTGTGTGATCTTTGTTAAGGTGCTCTATATCACTAAGAAATAGCCAGGGTGTTGCTAGGTCTCCAGGGGGTTGCTAGGGTGTCACTAAGGTGTTCTGGATGGTGTTGCTATGTCACCAGGGATTTACCAAGGTGTTGCCAAGGTGTTCTGGGTGGTGTTGCTATGTCACAAAGAAGTTGATAGGGTGTTGCTATGTCTCCAGGGGGTTGCTAGGGTGTCATTAAAGTGTTCTGGATGGTGTTACTATGTTACCAAAGTGTTGCTAATGTGTTCTAGGGGTGCTGCTGTTACCATGCTGTTGCAGTGTCCATGGAGTTGTGTGACTGTCGCTAAGGTGCTCTTGGTAGGTTGCTATGTGACCAAGGAGTTGCCAGGGTTTTGCTATGTCTCCGGTGGTTGCTAGGGTGTTGCCAAGGTGTTTTGGGTGGTGTTGTTCTGCTATCATGTCTTGCTGTGTCATCATATGGTAGCCACGGACTTGTGTGATCTTTGTTAAGGTGCTCTATGTCACAAAAAAATAGCCAGCGTGTTGCTATGTCTCCAGGGGGTTGCTAGGGTGTCACTAAGGTGTTCTGGATAGTGTTGCTATGTCACCAGGGATTTACCAAGGTGTTGCCAAGGTGTTCTGAGTGGTGTTGCTATGTCACCAGGAAGTTGAGAGGGTGTTGCTATGTCTCCAGAGGGTTGCTAGGGTGTCATTAAGGTGTTCTGGATGGTGTTACTATGTTACCAAGGTGTTGCTAATGTTTTCTAGGGGTGCTGCTGTTACCATGCTGTTGCAATGTCATTATGTAGTAGCCATGGAGTTGTGTGACTGTTGCTAAGGTGCTCTGGGTAGGTTGCTATGTCACCAAGGAGTTGCCAGGGTGTTGCTATGTCTCCGGGGGTTGCTAGGGTGTTGCCAAGGTGTTTTGGGTGGTGTTGCTATGCTATCATGTCTTGCTGTGTCATCATATGGTAGCCAGGGACTTGTGTGATCTTTGTTAAGGTGCTCTATGTCACTAAGAAATAGCCAGGGTGTTGCTATGTCTCCAGGGGGTTGCTAGAGTGTCACTAAATGTGTTCTGGGTGGTGTTGCTATGTCACCAAGTTGATAGAGTGTTGCTATGTCTCCAAGGGGTTGCTAGGGTGTCATTAAGGTTTTCTGGATGGTGTTACAATGTTACCAAGGTGTTACCAAGGTATTCTTGGGGGAGGGGGGGGGGGGGTTGCTATTACCATGCTGTAGTAGCCAGAGAGTTGTGCGATCTTTGTTAAGGTGCTCTGCTATTTAGCTAAGTAGTAGCCAGGGTGTTGCTAAGGTGTTCTGTGTGTTGTTGCTATGTCACCAAGGAGTAGCCAGGGGGTTGCTGGGATGTCACTAAGGTGTGCTGCGTGGTGTTGCTATGTCACCAGGGATTTAACAAGGTGTTGCTAAGGTGTTCTGGGAGGTGTTGCTTTTCCAGAGAGTTGTGTAATCTTTGTTAAGGTGCTCTGCTATGCAATAAGGAGAAGCCAGGGTGTTGCTAAGGTGTTCTGGGTAGTATTGCTATGTCTCCACGAGGTTTCCAGGGTTTCAATTAGATGTCCTGGGGGGTGTTGCTGTCACCAGGGATATACAAAGATGTTGCCAAGGTGTTCTGGGTGGTGTTGCTACGTTATCATGTTGTTGCTGTGTCATTATGTAGTAGCCATTGAGTTGTGTGATTTTTGTTAAGGTGGTCTGGGTGGGTTGTTATGTCATCAAGCAATGGAAAGGGTGTTGCTATGTCACCAAGGAGTGGATAAGGTGTTGCTATGTCTGCAGTGGGTTGCTAGGGTGTCACTAAGGTGTCCTGGGTGGTGTTACTATGTTATCATGTTGTTGCTGTGTCATTATTTAGTAGCCATAGAGTTGTGTGATTTTTGTTAAGGTGTTCTGAGTGGGTTGCTATGTCACTAAGAAGTAGCCAGGGTGTTGCTAAGGTGTTCTGGGTGGACTTGCTACGTCTTTACAGGGTTGTCAGGGTGTCACCTAGGTGTTCTGAGTGGTGTTGGTATGTCTCCAGGAGGTTGCCAGGTGTTTTCAAATCCATTCTGGTTGATGTTTCTGTGTTGCCAGGGTGTTGCTATGTGATCATGAAATAGTCTGGCTGTTGCTAAGGTGCACTAGAGGGTGTTGTTATGTTGCCAAACTGCCAAGGCTATGTTGCTATGTTGTTGATAGGACGTTCTAGGTCATCATACTGCTGTAATTACATTTTTTGTGTGTTGCTATGATATTTTGGGTGGCTGTTGGGGTGTTTCTAAGGGCTTTAGAATGTTTAGAATATTTGATCTTGCTTGGTTTTACTTGTGTTTTGCTGTACAGTTCTTTTGAGTTTCTTTTGCTTGTGTTTTTAGATGCTAAATCTCTATATGCCTTAACTGCCAGTTGTTATGTTTAGTTCTAAAGCCACGGACGACAGATTAAACACATATGGTGCATTAGAGAATATATAATATTACACCAAACGCATTATTAATCTCTAAAGAACCATATACTGTAGGAACCATATAAAGAAAAATTGTTACGTATGTAAAATCTGCCATTAAAGAATCACTTAGGAGACTTATTGAAACCACATGGTATTTACACTCGAGTTCACAGTGGTTGAATGTGTGCACATGCCTTATGCAGTGTATTGTACATAATAAGAGCACCTTGTTCCCGTTTCATGCTAATTGACATAAATACCCAGTGATGTTTGGTTACATCCCTGTAAGTCCATATTGAGGAAAGAGGGCGATGGTTGATTGGGTTTTCTCTGTAAATGGAGGTCCAGAGGTCACGTACAGCAGCTTGAAATTGTTTTCCAGGATCACTTAACGTGCACCCCACAGTCTTCAAACATTTAGACCACTGATGGGGCAAACGCAGAGGTGTGCCCGCGGGGTACTGCACTATACTGTACTGATGATGTGTGCCCAGCGCCGCTTCTTCCCATGGAGAGGACGAACGCAGCCCCAGAGACCCCCAGATCTGCTCATGTGTTGTGTATTATTCAATTATAACCGTTTCATCTGTAGGGGGTTGAGTTATATAACAATACACAGAGAATCTATTCATGGGAACTCGCTCTGGTAAAGCTCCTGTTTCCAATTTAACACAACAAGGGGTTAACGACCATCCCGTACCAGCCTAAATGTGTATTGTTTTTTTGACGCATGCTTTAAGAAGAAGAAGTGGAGTCCATACTGAAAATAAAAGACCTGATGCTGGTAAAACTGCAGTGCAAACATTACTATTATACTATTAGTTATTTAAGTCATTTAAAGATTCATTACTGGTATAATTTGTTTTAAGAATGAGCAGATCGTGTAGTACTTTAAAGAGTTCTAATCATAGGTGAATAGATAAATTTTTTAAATCTAGATTAATCTCACTGTAATCTTGGAATTAATCAGAATCAGAATCAGAATCAGAAAGAGCTTTATTGCCAGGTATGTTCACACATACTAGGAATTTGTTTTCGTGACAGAGCTTCTACAGTGCAACAGGATTACAGAGACAGGACAAAAAACAGATAATAAATATATTTTAAAAAATAGAAGTAAGTAGTGAGTGCAAATATACAGATTGACAAGTGTATGTACATGTTTATTACTATATACAACGTTATATGTGCAACTGTTATGTGCAAATTGGCATGTAAATTTGTTGTTAAATAAGTGTATATGTGTATAAAAGTGTATAGCAGTAGTGATGTTGGCTCCACAATTATTATCATCAAGTGTTCATGAGATGGATTGCCTGAGGGAAGAAACTGTTTCTGTGTCGGGCTGTTCTGGTGCGCAGTGCTCTGTAGCGTCGACCAGAAGGTAAAAGTTCAAAGAGGCAGTGTGCTGGGTGTGAGGGGTCCAGAGTGATTTTGGCAGCCCTCCTGCTCGCTCTGGATACGTACAGTTCTTGGGGAGTAGGAAGGGTTGTACCAGTGATTCGCTCAGCAGTCCGAACTATTCGACGTAGTCTTTGGAGGTCGTATTTAGTAGCTGAGCTAAACCAGACAGTTATTGATGTGCAGATGACTGATTCAATGATGGAGGTGTAGAACTGTTTCAGCAGCTCCTTTGGGAGGTTAAACTTCCTCAGCTGACGAAGAAAGTACATCCTCTGTTGAGCTTTTTTGACAATGGAGTCAATGTGAGTGTCCCACTTCAGGTCCTGAGAGATGGTGGTGCCCAGGAACCTGAATGACTCCACTGCTGCCACAATGCTGTCCATGATGCTCAGTGGGGGGAGAGCAGGGGGGTTTCTCCTGAAGTCCACTATCATCTCCACTGTTTTGAGCGTGTTGAGCTCCAGGTTGTTGTGGCTACACCAGACAGCCAACTCCTTAACCTCCTGTCTGTAAGCAGACTCGTCACCGTCCTGAATGAGGCCGATAAGTGTGGTGTCGTCTGCAAACTTCAAGAGCTTCACAGAGGAGTCTTTTGATGTGCAGTCATTCGTGTACAGGGAGAAGAGCAGTGGGGAGAGGACACACCCCTGGGGGGCGCCAGTGCTGATTGTGCGGATGCTAGATGAGAATTTTCCTAGCTTCACCAGCTGCTGCCTGTCCGTTAGGAAGCTGTTGATCCACTGACAGACAGAGGTGGGCACAGAGAGCTGAGTTAATTTGGGCAGGAGAAGTTTTGGGATGATGGTGTTAAACGCCGAGCTGAAGTCAACAAACAAGATCCTCACATAGGTCCCTGGTCTGTCTAGGTGTTGCAGAGCATAATGCAGTCCCATATTTACTGCATCATCCACAGACCTGTTTGCTCTGTAGGCAAACTGAAGAGAGTCCAGTGAGGGTTCAGTGATGTCCTTCAGGTGGGCCAGCATCAGTTTTTCAAAGGACTTCATGACCACAGATGTTAGTGCCACCGGTCTGTAGTCATTTAGTCCTGTAAGTTTGGGTTTCTTTGGGATGGGGATGATGGTGGAGCGTTTGAGGCAGGAGGGCACTTCACACAGCTCCAGTGATCTGTTGAAGATCAGGGTGAAGATGGGGGCCAGTTGGTCAGCACAGGATTTTAAACAGGCTGGTGTTATAAAATCTGGGCCTGGTGCTTTTTTCCTCTTCTGTTTCCGGAAGACCTGGCGCACCTCATCTTCGTCAAACTGTAGGGCAGGTATGAGGGAGGCGGGGGGTGGTGGAGGTGTTAATGGTGGCGTGAAGAGCAGTTCAGAGTGGGTGTGGGGGGTTTTCTCAAACCGGCAGTAAAACTCATTCAGGTCGTTTGCAAGTCGTTCATTGTCTACAGTGCTGGGGGATGGTGTCTTGTAGTTCGTGATGTTTTTCAGACTTTTCCACACAGATGCTGAGTCGCTGGAAGAGAACTGACTCCTTAGTTTCTCAGAATAGTTCCTTTTTGCGACTCTGATCTCCTTTTCCAGTGTGTATTTGGCCTGCTTATACAAGGCCCTATCCCCATTCCTGTAAGCAACCTCCTTGGCCTGACGTAGCTGTCTGAGTTTTACAGTGAACCATGGTTTGTCATTGTTGTATGTGAGTTGAGTCCTGGTAGGAATGCACACGTCTTCACAGAAACTGATATAAGATGTTACAGTCTCTGTGAGCTCATCCAGATCGTTTGCAGCAGCTTCAAAAACACTCCAGTCAGTGAGGTCGAAACAGGCTTGTAGATCCCGCTCTGTTTCGTTAGTCCATCTTTTCACAGATCTTAATACAGGTTTGGCTGTTTTCAGTTTCTGCCTGTAGGTTGGAATGAGATGAATCAAACAATGGTCAGAGTGTCCCAAAGCTGCTCGTTGGACGGAGCGGTATGCATCCTTTATTGTGGTATAACAGTGATCCAGTATATTTCTGTCTCTTGTGGGACATGTAACATGCTGTCTATATTTTGGCAGTTCACGGGACAGTTTTGCTTTGTTAAAATCCCCGAGAATGATTAAAACAGAGTCCGGATGTTGTTGCTCTAACACCGTGATCTGATCAGCTAGTTTCTGTATCGCCATGCTCGCGTGCGCGAGCGGAGGAATGTAAACACTGACGAGGAATGTAAACACTAATCTAGATTAAAATGGCTCATTTGATTTCTTTCGAGGGCATTCAGAATATGTGTGCTACCCAAATAATGACTAAAAGTAAGTCTTTGAGAACGGGTTTCACAAGCAAGGTGGCGCATTAGACCAGGGGTTCATCTCCCGTTTCCAAAATGCATCGCAAACTGCTTGAGAAACTGTTCTACTATGGAAATTGGTGATGAAAATAAGTTATGTTCAATAAGATGTACTTGTGTTTACTAACTGTTTTTCAGTTAAACATGGATTTTGTAGTCCTACATATGCTCCAAACAGCGATTTTTTTTTTTTTTTTTTTTTTTTTTTTTTTTTTTTTTTTTTTAATTTTATTATTATTTTTTTATTTTATTTTATTTTTTTAATTAATTTTTTTATTATTTATTTATTTTTATTATTATTATTATTATTTTATTTATTTATTTATTTATTTATTTATTTATTTATTTATTTATTTATTTATTTATTTATTTTATTTTTATTATTATTATTATTTTTATTTTTTTATTTGTATTTTTTTATTTATTAATATTTTTTTTTACTTCATATATATATATATATTATTTTTTTTATTTATTTATTTTCATAACAGAGCTAAATAAAAAATGGAATTAAGATGTGGAGTATGCAGATATTAGTGGCATTATTGAAGTAAACACCTCAATTAAACTATTACCGTCATGTAGGACTTTTCGCCATATTTCATATCACTGACATATCATGTCAGTAATACACAAACACACACATTGCGATATGCGGAAGTTTTCTTCTTTCCGTTTGGCGTGTGGTATTAAAATCCATAACACTCTCACCAGTACTTAATCATTATTTGCATCTAATACAGTTTGTCACAGGGGCATGAATGAAATGGTCATGAGTGAAGGTGAAACTGCAGAACTGCAGTTAAAGTCACCCAAAATTACAGGAAACTCTTACATGGAAGCACTTCACGTAAACACCTTACTTATATTATTGTCTATTAAGACAAATAACTAGATTACAGATGTCTATGTAAGCGTAATCAGTAGTGTCTTAGAAGTAAGTAAAAAGATCTAGAAGAGTATCCTGCTGAATTGATTCAGAAGGGCACTGTTTTGTCAGACGGATCACCGGTCATGTATACATCCGCGCTAAAATATGAAGGTGAAAGTCATCATAGCTTGCGTAGAACAGACCCAGCTCCCAACCCAACTTTGAGAATAGATTAATGGCGATATTTTTTATCGCGCGATAAGAGTCTTGCGTTAACGCAGCACGTTAACAGAGATAACGGCCCACCACTAGTCCTAATATTGGATTGGATAGCATCTAAGCTTTTTAAAGAATACGATTTTAATGTTTTGATTTCGATCGGTTCAGGGCTTAAAGTTGCCATGAAATCCAAATGTACTCCTTTTTATTTGTATATCAGACCCCCTTTAGTTTTTCACAATTTTTTAGTGATTTTTTTGCAATAAAAGTGACAGATTTTGTGACGGTAAGTCCCAGAAATTTGTGGACAATTTGAAAAAAATAAATATATATATATAAAAATGTAAAAAATTATATGTATTTACCGTATTAGGTAACCTACTATGTTAGGTGTGCAATGTGACGCAATGACAATGACAAAACTCATAAAAATAAATCTTCTTTATTTTAGTCTCTTGTCAAGACAAGATTTGAAAGGGCAGGGATTAAGCCAAAGGAAGTTTGTATAACTCTTATTTTTTTTCCACGATCTTACTTTTTCTCAGATTTCATTCCCCGAAGCATCTGACATCGTCACACATGTTGGAAAACAGGGAAATTAAGGTCGTGTGGGTCTAAAAATAGCAACACGTCAAGGCAAACACGTCTTGCGCCTTATTGCACCGGGTGTATGATAGGACCCAATATCTTTATCATTTTTTGATTTACAACTTTGCAGAGTGAAGCACAGCTATGTTCATTCATTCATTTTCCTTCAGCTTAGTCCCTTATTTATCAAGGGTCACCACAGTGGAATGAACCACCAACTTATCCAGCATAGGTTTTACACAACCCAGTACTGGGAAACACCCATACACTCTCATATTCACACACACACTCAATCACAACAGCCAATTTAGTACTATAGCGCATGTGTTTGGACCCACGCCAACATGGGGAGAACATGCAAACTCCACACAGAAACGCCAACTGACCCAGCCAGGACTTGAACCAGCAACCTTCGTACTGTGAGGCCACAGTGCTAACCACTGAGCCATCATGCTGCCCCACAGCTATGTTTATAAAGCTTAAATAAAATATTTTCCCTTATATAAACCTTATATGGCTTGCATTTTTACATTATCCTTTAACACAATTAAATGATTACCTTTCAAAATATCCATTCTGCAGACGAATCAGAGCACATTTGGAATGGCATGAAATTGACCTTTCCCTTTAACCCCACTTTACATGGTGTATTTTTCTTTCTGAAACATGTCTCTGATCTTACAGTCGGTCCCAGAGAACAAATAAGTCAAATAATATTTAACAAGAATGCACAAAATGCTGGTGTGTTGTGGCAGTTGATCTTCAGTCAGATCATTTGGCCTCAGCTCTGCTGCTCTTTACAGTGATATCAGGTTTCATCTTGTTTTCAGTAAAAAATCAGTCCAATGGGTGGCAGAAACATTGAAAACAGCCATTGAGTTCATCTGATCCGTCATGGAGACCCCGAATGAGTAATATAAGACTGCTCTGAGTATAATCTAATCATCCGTATGAGAAAACAATGTTTTGAAATGACTTTTTAACTGGGATGTTTATGGCACGTCATTAATAAGCTGGAACTTAGTTTGTAAGATCTAC
>NC_079444.1:43159975-43167475 GCF_903798145.1 Danio aesculapii
GTGGACGGACGGAAGGAAAGATGGATGGATGGATGAAAAAATTGATTGTTGATTGAAAGAAAGACATAGAAGGATGGATAGATGGATAGATGGATGGACGGACGGAAAGATAGATGGATGGATGGATGGATGGATGAAAAATAGATAGTTGATTGAAAAAAGGATAGATAGAAGGATGGTTGGATGGATGGATGGACGGACAGAAAGATGGATGGATGGATGGATGGATGGAAAAATGGATAGTTGATTGAAAGAAGAATGGTCAGACGGATAAAAAGATGGATGAATGGATGGAAAAATTGATTGTTGATTGAAAGTAAGATAGATAGAAGGATGGATGGATTGATAAAATAGATAGATGATTGAAAAAAGTTTAGATAGATAGATAGATAGATAGATAGATAGATAGATAGATAGATAGATAGATAGATAGATAGATAGATAGATAGATAGATAGATAGATAGATAGATAGATAGATAGATAGATAGATAGATAGATTGGTTGGTTGGTTGTCATTAGATTGTCAATAATAATAAATTGTCATTATTGTATACCTTATAATAATGACAGCAGCACTAATGTGTTTGATATTGCTTTCTGTCGACCGACCGGATTCAATCCCTACTAGTTTACAGGATTTTTCTCTATCACGCTTCTGCAAAGGAGAGCTGCTACTGTTGAAGATCTAAAACTCTCCCCTGCTGCTTTAACAACCCCCAGCGAACGCTTTTTCCATCAAGTGACGTCTATTGTACTTACGAGTGGTCTTAGAAGAAAGCGAGCTGTAGCTCAGAAGTCTGCTTTTAAACTGGAGCAGAGTTAAAGTCTCCCTGAACCCCGTCGAGAGGGTCTTTTTTTCATTCAGTGGGGCTTCTGCGCTGACGCAGGCTGCAGGAATATGGGTTAAGCTCCTTAGGGCAGGGCCTTGAAGTGATTTGACTGGATACATAAATGTTTAGTGCTTGTTAAGAGCAGATAAAAGTCTTTCCTGCTCGGTGTGAGGAGGACACCAAAGGTCGAGGGTTGAGATATGAGTATGAGGCGTTTAAAGTGCCCCTATTACACTTTCCCGGATATGACCTTTCATGTAGTGTGTATTCTAGCTTTTAAATAGTGAATGTAAAGGTCTGCAAAACTCAAAGTGCAGATAAATGGAGTTAAGGTGCTTTCACACCAAGGATGATAACTATAAAGATAAAATTCTGAATGTAAAACACAAGCAGAGTTCAGACCCCAGCTATAATGCTAATGATCTAGATAATCTATATCTTTGGGATTTTGTTTTGGTTAGAGAAGATCCAATATTTTGATGCTAGGATTTGCTTTAGAATTGACAAAGTAAATCTGATGCCATTATCAATTCTACAAGCGCCGATGAGGAATTTAAATTCAGAAATGTCTGGTTTCAATAGACCTATTAGAGTAGGATCTATTAGAGTTAGGCCATCTGACCAATCAGACTAGAGTAGGGTCATCTGGCCAATCAGAGCAGTGTAGGGTCATCTGACTAATCAGACTAGAGTAAGGTCAATTGACCATTCAGACTAGAGTAGGGTAATCTGGCCAATCAGAGCAAAGTAGGGTCATCTGAATAATCAGACTAGAGTTGGTTCATTTGAGCATTCAGACTAGAGTAGAGCCATTTGACCAATCAGAGCAGAGTAGGGTCATCTGGCCAATCAAAGTAGTGTAGGGTCATCTGACTAATCCGAGCAGAGTGGAGTTATTTGACCAATCAGACTAGAGTTGGGCCATCTGACCAATTAGACCAGAGTAGTGGTCATCTGGCCAATCAGAGCAGAGTAGCGGTCATCTGGTCAATCAGACTAGAGTACAGTCATCTGGTCAATCAGACTAGCGTAGGGTAATCTGGCCAATTAGAGCAGAGTACGGTCATCTGACTAAACCGGTTAGAGTCGGGTCATTTCACCATTCAGACTAGAGTACAGCCATTTGACAAATCAGAGCAGAGTAGGGTTATCTGACCAATCAAATTAGAGTGGGGCCATCTGGCCAATCAGACTAGAGTAGAATCATCTGACCAATCAGAGCAGAGTAGGGTCATCTGGCCAATCGAAGTAGTTTAGGGTCATCCGACTAATCCGAGCAGAGTAGAGTCATTTGACCAATCAGACTAGAGTTGGGCCATCTGAACAATTAGAGCAGAGGAGGGTCGTCTGGCCAATCAGAGCAGAGTAGCGGTCATCTGGCTAATCAGAGCAGAGTAGCGGTCATCTGGCCAATCAGACTAGAGTACAGTCATCTGGTCAATCAGAGCAGAGTAGGGTCATCTGGCCAATTAAAGTCGTGTAGGGTTATGTGACTTATCCGAGCAGAGTAGAGTCATTTGACCAATCAGGCTAGAGTTGGGTCATCTGACCAATTAGAGCAGAGGAGGGTCGTCTGGCCAATCAGAGCAGAGTAGCGGTCATCTGGCCAATCAGAGCAAAGTGGGGTAATTTGGCCAATCAGAGTAGGGTCATTTGACCAATCAAACTAGATTATGGTCATTTGTCCAACCAGACTAGACTTGGACCATCTGACCAATTAGAGCAGAGTAGAGTCATCTGGCCAATCAGAGCGAAGTAGGGTCATCTGGCCAATCAGAGTAGAGTCATTTGACCAATCAGACTAAAGTATGGTCATTTGACCAATCAGACTAGAGTTGGGCCATCTGACCAATTAGAGCAGAGTAGGGTCATCTGGCCAATCAGAGCAGAGTAACGGTCATCTGGCCAATCAGAGTATCCTAGGTTTATCTGACCAGTCAGTGTAGAGTATGGCCATCTGAGCAATCACACTACACTAAGGTCATCTGACCAATCAGAGAAGAGTAGAGTCATTCGACTAATGAGAGCAGATTAGTGTCAATTGACCAATCAGAGCATACTAGGCCATTTGACCAATTGAATAAAAAAAAAAAAAAAGAGTATGGTAATTTGACCAATTAGAGCAGAGTAAGGCAATCTGGCCAATCAGAGCAGAGCAGGGCAATCTGAGCAATTTGAGTGGTGTATGGTCATCTGACCAATCAGAGTAGAGTAGGGCCTTGTTTACAGCTGATATTAAGATGTGGTTTTGTTATTTCATTTTCCAGTGGATGATTCTAAATACAGTCTACAGCATTTTAGGGTTGTCCAGTTTTGGCTGCTTTCAGGGGTACTTGAAAATGCCTTAATCAACATTTATTCCATAGTGTAGAGACTCATGCGGCTGAATGGGTTCAGACATCCACCAAAATCCAGCTACTCTCCATCTACTGACCGTACACTGGAGCAATTATGGATGTGTTGTGAGAAAGTGCACCAAAATAATTCATACTTTACAGGATTGAAATAAAACTATTAAAGTAGGATTAAAATCATTGTTGCCATCGACATCTATTCATTCCCTTGCTCTCTTGTACGCCACTTCACATGGGGTCACACTTTGAGGAGTGATCTACAACTTCCGCATTGATCTCGTAACGCATTGTGAGTTTTGGGAGTTGTTTGCCGGTGATCATAAATCTGTCGGTCACACAGGAGGCACTGAAGATGTTATTGGCGTGATTGTTTTTTCAGGCAGCGTTGGGGGTCATAAATCTGTGCAAATCCGAAATGTGCCTGACAGATTTGTTGATATCCGCTGATGGTTTTGATGAGCCGACAGTCTAAGTTTAGCGTTTTATGAGAGAACACGCCATTAGCAGACTGGGATAAAAGTCAAAATTTAAATAACAGACAGATCACTTCTGGGATTTACTTGTAGCGCTTTAAACTATTCTTAACATTTCCATTTCCTCTGTTTTTAGGGAGTTTCTTGTATTACTTGGAAAAAACTATATACTATATACTACATTCATGCAGTTTAACTCTTTTGTAGTGTTTTCAAATCATTTTATTTTACATATGATTGCAATTTTTAGCAACATTTAATTCAATTCAATTCACCTTTATGTGTAGAGCGCTTTTACAGTGTAGATTGTGTCAAAGCAGCTTCACGTAGAAGATCATAGTAAATTGGAACAGTGTAGTTCAGTTTTCAGTGTTTAAGTTCAGTTCAGTTTAGCTCCATTTTTAGCTCCATTAAGTTTAAATCCATTGATGCGGAGCTCTACAGGTCCCGAACCGTGCAATCCAGTGGCGACAGCAGCGAGGAAAAAACGAAAGTGAAGATTTAAAAAACCTGAAGAGAAACCAGGCTCAGTTGGGCACGACCATTTCTCCCATGGCCAAACTTCTTGTGCAGAGCTGCAGTCTAGGCGCTGGAGAAGCTTGATGTCAGTGAGACTCGTCTGTCCCTTGAGCGTTACAGGAATCTCATGCTATCTATTCCTCCATGACCACCACAGCAGCTGCTCAGGATACGGCCTGGTCCAGGATTATAGAAATCTTGCGATCATCTCTTCGCTGGTCTTAAATCGCGTCAGTGGCGCTGCATAGTCTGAGGGCCTCGGATGAGTATCCCCAGGTGGAAATAGAGAATAAAGAGAATAATTAGTGTAGCTGCTGTTCATAGTGTGTATAAACAAGGTGCAGAAACCTGTGTGGAGCACATTCAAGTATCATACTGCTAAGTGATGCACTGAGTGTATGCTTTACTAAACAGGTCTTTAATCTAGTGTTGAACTGCGAGAGTGTGTGTGAGCCTCGGACATTATCAGGAAGGCTATTCCAGAGTTTAGGAGCTATAAAGGAGAAGGCTCGACCTCCTTTACTCGACTTTGCTGTTCAAGGTATTACAAGGAGCCCTGAGTTTTGAGATCTTAAAGAGCGAGTTGGATTGTAGCGAGACAGAAGATTGGTTAGATAAACAGGAGCTAGATTATTTAAAGCTTTATATGTAAGAAGCAATATTTTAAATTCAATATGAAACTTAACAGGCAGCCAGTGTAAGGAGGATAACATTGGGGTGATGTGATCAAATTTTCTAGACCTGGTAAGAACTCTGGCAGCTGCATTTTGTACTAATTGAAGTTTGTTAATAGAGGATGCTGGGCAGCCAGCAAACAGTGCATTACAGTAATCTAATCTAGTGGCCATAAAAGCATGGACTAGCTTTTCTGCATCTGAGATGGATAGCATACTTCGTAACTTAGCGATATTTCTCAGATGAAAGAAAGCAGTTTTTGTGACATGGGATTAGGAGCCATAAATGAGAAGGCTCGACCTCCTTTACGCGACTTTGCTATTGTAGGTACTACCAGAAGCTCTGAGTTTTGAGACCTTAAAGAGCGAGTTGGATTGTAGCGAGACAGAAGATTGGTTAGATAAACAGGAGCTAGATTATTTAAAGCTTTATATGTAAGAAGCAATATTTTAAATTCAATACGAAACTAAACAGGCAGCCAGTGTAAGGAGGATAACATTGGGGTGATGTGATCATATTTTCTAGACCTGGTTAGAACTCTGGCAGCTGCATTTTGTACTAATTGAAGTTTGTTAATAGAGGATGCTGGGCAGCCAGCAAACAGTGCATTACAGTAGTCCAGCCTAGAAGTCATAAAAGCATGGACTAGCTTTTCTGCATCTGAGATGGATAGCATACTTCGTAACTTAGCGATATTTCTCAGATGAAAGAAAGCAGTTTTTGTGACATGGGATATATGATTTTTAAAAGTTAAATTGCAGTCTAATATGACACCCAGATCTTTTATAGTAGAGCTAACGCTAACTTTGTATCCCTCTAATTGTAGGTCGAGTTGTGAGATCTGCTGTGTATAACATCACTTTTAAATCACATACATTTGCCATAAATATTTTAACATCATATATCTTTCTTTAAACTGAATCTTATGGATGTACAATATACACATTTTTTTTAAATTAACACCATTAATAAATGTGATGGATATTATCTCAACTTGCAAGTTTTTCTTTTTAAATAACCTTAAAAAATAAAATGAATTTACTGTATGTGTATATATACTGTGGGGGACAATAAGGATTGTACATGTCATGTTTTTTCTCGGGA
This sequence comes from Danio aesculapii, assembly GCF_903798145.1. Classification (NCBI taxonomy): domain Eukaryota; kingdom Metazoa; phylum Chordata; class Actinopteri; order Cypriniformes; family Danionidae; genus Danio; species Danio aesculapii. The sequence goes on from NC_079444.1 coordinate 43,165,932, forward strand.
ATAATATTTATAAAGGAGCTGTTGGCAAGGAATTAAACCAGATAAAACCCCCAAACAATACAAACATAAAAATAAAAGAAAACAATCCAATAAATGAGCTACGTGTGATAGCAATGAAATAACACGAGGAGAAAGTGCTGAACTACTGAAATGTATTTAATACTTTTTCGTGATGGCAGCTTAAAGAGGCCTCCCATATGGAGAATGAAGCCTCATGCATTGCTCAGGTGTGAGTTTCTTACAGACTTCAACAGAGTGTCAAAATCTTGATGGTTCTGTGGGTCTCGTCTGTCAAATCTGAGCTTTATTTTGTATTTTATATTGGATTCGGGTCAGGTGATTGACTGGGCCATTCTACAGCTTGATTTTCTTTCTCTGAAAGCATCTGAGCGTCTCCTTGGCTGTGTTTTGGATTATTGTCTCACTGAAACGTCCACCCTGGTTTCATCTTCATCCTCCTGCTAATGTAGATGTTGGACTGAAGCAGCTGATATTCATTTACACTGAGGAAGGGCAGAGGGTTGCTGACGAACTACTGAGAGATTTCAGCTGCTGTCTGGGCTTTCACTGCCAAACTACGCCTCCCTTTCTTCATGTGTTCAATACTTTTTCCGTGCATCAATTCATTTTATTACACATAACTTCTAAATTTCTAAACTAATTAGTTTTGTTTTCTTTGCATATATGGTTTTATTACACATATCTTCATTTGTAAACTAATTAGATTAGTTTTCTTAGCATATGGATTTCTTTAGTTGTTACCAACATCCGGTGAAGATCTCACGTCAACAGCACCTTTAGGAATATGTTTTCTGAGAAAAATGATGACATGTTCAATACTTTTTTTCTCCACTATATATATATATATATATATATATATATATATATATATAGATAGATAGATAGATAGATAGATAGATAGATAGATAGATAGATAGATAGATAGATAGATAGATAGATAGATATAGATATTTTCTCTGATCTCGAATCTGATAGCCATGCAATATTCTGCAATATCAGAACTGGTACAGCCTCTTCACTCTTGTGTATTAGTATTACTCTGCCCACATAGAGAGACAGCAGATAAATAAACGCACGGTTTGATAAATATTGCAGCTATTGGACAACATAACGCACTTTTGAGGCTTTTTTAGTCAAGAATGTAGTTGTTTAAATTGCAACTATGCAATTTATGTATAAGGATAGTGTCTATTTTAAATATTTATAAATTCTGAGATTCAGCACGTCGGCATCCATCAGCCTGTCTTACTGAGCAGAGCAAGGACGGTTGACGTTGTCCATCCACAAAATATTGACAGAGACCACATAAGCCCTTAGAGGAGGAAAAACTTGCCGTAAGTTCAAACTACAGCTGAACAAATCATTATTAAACAGGCGACATTCTAAGTCGATCTCTCTCTTTTATGTGTTACAGTGCTATATTTACACCATAGTAATTGTAGTGTTTTGAGTGTGAGCTGGGACTCTCATATCAGGAATGTATGTATTTTTTGTTGGCCACTCTTTGTGTAACCCTGAGTTAC
>NC_079444.1:43172475-43179975 GCF_903798145.1 Danio aesculapii
ATTGGGTAGGCTAAATTGACCGTAGTGTGTGTGAGTGAGTGTGTATGGATGTTTCCCAGAGATGGGTTGCAGCTGGAAGGACATCCGCTGCGTAAAACATGTGCTGGATAAATAGGCGGTTCATTCCGCTGTGGCGACCCCGAATTAATATAGGGACTAAGCCGAAAAGAAAATGAATGAATGAATGAATAACGTTCATAGTTTGACCTACAGTAACACCTGAAATAGCTAATCAGAGAATACTGTTGGTCAGAATAGACTAAATATCCCTCAAATCCTAAATATGTTTTGTTAATAGACTAGATGTAATTAAAAATAAATGCAGAAATGACTGACGAATGTATTACACAAACTAACCGAAAAAAAATTGACCCCCCTGATTGTCGAATGTATATAATTTGCACACTGACTGTAACCCAAAACAGTGAATTATTCAATATACATTTAAAAAACATTGTTTACATCTAAAAACTCACCTTTTTTTGTATAAAGTGAATATAAAAATAGTAATATATGTCACAAAAGGTATATTTTTTGGCATAACAGCCTAATATGGAGTTGAGTACTTTTGTGATGTAAAAACACGTCAAATCTAAGTCGGTTATTGCAGTGTAATGATCTAATGATGTAAACAGTGAGAGAGAAAATGATTATTGTTTACATCAGGGCTGAACAATATATAATTTGTCAATTGATATCGCAGTATGTGTATCTGCCAGTCACATTGCAGGATGATATTGTTTATTAAAGATTAACAGATGAAGATATATATATATATATATATATATATATATATATATATATATATATATATATATATATATATATATATTCTACAATGATGACCATGATATTTTATATTTGATTGTTCGATTTCTGTACTTGAATACTGTTAGGGGCGTCATGGTGGCGCAGTGGGTAGCACAATCGCCTCACAGCAAGGTCGCTGGTTCCAGCCTCGGCTGGGTCATTTGGCGTTTCTGTGTGGAGTTTGCATGTTCTCCCCACCTTTGCGTGGGTTTCCTCCGGGTGCTCCGGTTTCCCCCACAGTCCAAACACATGTGGTATATGTGAATTGGGTAAGCTAAATTGTCTGTAGTGTTTGAGTGTGAATGAGTGTATGGATGTTTCCTAGTGATGGGTTGCAGCTGAAAGGGCATAAACGTATGCTGGATAAGTTAGCGGTTCATTCTGCTGTGGTGACCCCAGATTAATAAAGGGACTAAGCCAAAAAGAAAATCAATGAAGTCATACTTAAATGCGATTTCAGACCGGAAATTTAAATTAGCATTGTAAACAATATAAGGAGCGTTGAAATGAACGAATATTACTAATGTAATAACCATGTTTACCTCAAAATATCAATTTTAATACATTACAATATAACCCTATTCATCAGTTTGAGCAGTTGTTTTTCCAATAGCTTTCTTCACATTTTTATTACATTCCTATTATTAGAAACAGCATTTATTTATGAGAAATGTTCAGTTTTTTATAATTATTATTTATTTTTGGTGGTGAAATCAGCAGATGTGAAGGCGTGTTTTCTCAGTGCCACATCACACTCACAGATAACAACTCAACTGATTTCATTAATGTGAGATTTAGAGTTCAACAGATGAGTGTCAGCTCAGTATAATAATAAAATGTAATTAAACAGAGACACGGATGGATCAGCTGTTTTCTGTTGTTTATATTCCTGCAACAACACGCTTAGCGTCCGCTGACGTCGCTTTCTTTTTAACGACACCACCGAATAAAACATCGCTACATATCAGACAGTACACAGCGATATATCACAGAAATGAACCAATATAACAGCTCGTTTGACACTCGCGTCTCTTAACTACTTTAAAATAACACTTTTGCGCTTACCATCTTGCTATCCCCGTCAGCCAACTCACACTTCCGGTGTATGATGGAAATGACGTCACCGGTACGGCAAGCTAGAAGCGCGAAAAGCTGGACGGGAGAGGGAAGTGAGGGCAAGTTCAGCAGCAGCAGGAGTGTTTTAGTCTGATTTGAAGCTTTTTTAAACACACTACTTCACTTTCCTCGCGGAATGAGGTGAGATTTTCACGCTTATGTGGATGAAATAGGTTGAAGGGGAATGTGGTTGTGGTAAACATGGCGCGGTTGAAATATTGTCAGTCAAAGCAAACATAAACTAATATTCATGCGGTGATACACACTGCAGACATAAACAACTGCGAAAGATGTAAATTAAACATTTTGCTTGTCTTGTTATTAGGAAATGTAGGTGCAGTACTGGGGAAAGTCTTTATTTTGATTCTATTCAGAATATCACCATGGCAACCATAGTTTACACAGTGCATTATTGTTGGTGTCACATAATACGATAATAATATTAATAATAAATGTATTTATGTATGTGTGTGTATATATATATATATATATATATATATATATATATATATATATATATATATATATATACAGTATATATATATATATATATATATATATATATATATATATACAGTATATATATATATATATATATATATATATATATATATATATATATATATATATATATATATATATATATACGCACACATACACTCACTGGCCACTTTTTTAGGTACACCTGTCCAACTGCTCCTTAACGCAAAGTTCTATTCAGCCAATCACATGGCAGCAGCTCACTTCATTTAGGCATGTAGACATGGTCAAGACGATCCGCTGCAGTTCAAAGCGAGCATCAGAATGCAAAAGAAAGATGATTTAAGTGACTTTGAACGTGGCATGGTTGTTGGTCTGAGTATTTCAGAAACTGCTGATCTACTGTGATTTTCACGAACAACCATCTCTAGGGTTTACAGAGAATGGTCCGAGAAAGAGGAAATATCCAGTGAGCGGTGGTTCTGTGGGCGCAAATGCCTTGTTGATGTCAGAGGTCAGAGGAGAATGGCCAGACTGGTTCCAGCTGATAGAAAGGCAACAGTAACTCAAATAAGCACTCGATACAACCGAGGTCTGCAGAAGAGCATCTCTGAACACGCAACACGTCCAACCTTGAGGCGGATGGGCTACAGCAGCAGAAGACCACACCGGGTGCCGCTCCTGTCAGCTAAGAACAGGAAACTGAGGCTACAATTCACACAGGCTCACCAAAACTGGACAATAAAAGATTGGAGAAACGTTGCCTGGTCTGATGAGTCTCCATTTCTGCTGCCACATTCAGATGGTGGAGTCAGAATTTGGCATCAACAACATAAAAGCATGGATCCAACCTGCCTTGTATCAACAGTTCTGGCTGTTTTATATATATATATATTTATATATTTATATATTTATATTTATTTTATTTTTAAATAAATATATATATATATATATATATATATATATATATATATATATATATATATATATATATATATTATTTTTTTTTTTTTAATATATATATATATATATATATATATATATATATATATATATTATATATATATATATATATATATATATATATATATATAAATAAATGCAAAAATTGATAGAAGAATCGAGCAATTCCAGCGTTATTGCAGTAAAAACTCAAAACATAAATTCACATTAAGTGTTAACATTATATTGAAACAACTGTTTAATTTTACATTTATAAAACAACTAACTACATAGTTATAGGAGCAGAAAAATATCAATCTGTAAAAGAAAATTATATTTTTAAATAGAAAATTAAACATGCATTATGGATGTGACAAAAGTCTGTGAGTTTACAGTTTACAACATACATTGTATGTACACAACCCAAAAGAAATAATGATAAACAAAAGGGTAAGAGTTGCTCTCTATAGAACAAAAATGATTGATTTTATGACGAAAGCTTGGTTATGGATGTGACACCTCTACGTTATGTGACAGATGTGAAATTGCCACTTGTGTGACTTTGGTAAATCAAATATAATTGTTTGAAAACACTGACAGAGACTAGAGTATTTTTAAAGTACTGTAAAATAGTTGCTTACACGAATAATTTAGAAACGGTTTCTCTATTTTGCTGGAAACTTAATTTTTTTCATGGCAAGGTTGACATTTGCATGGAATTGCTCAACCATGTTAATTTTTTCTGCCTTCACTGTATCATAGATTTGTTTGCCATAATAGTAGTCCTTGTAATAACTGCCAAATGCATTAGTTTGTATAACATTATTTCTATATAGATAGATATACTGTAAATTATATTATATTATTAAATGATATTATATATACTGTAAATAATATGATTAATTTATTATTCTATACTTTTTCATATAGGACATGGGTATTTAAAAAAGTGAAATTTTGGAAACCTTGTCAATGACATAAATAACATTTAAACCTTTTTTTTGTTGCTTAAGTGCTACTAAATGTTGCCGTTTTAACAGGCTTTTAGAAGGGATTTGTTTTGTCCACAAGGTTATAAGAGGAACCTTTTTTTTGGATAGATTTAGTTGTGAAAAATTAAAGTTATTATAAAGTTCATATTTAAAAAGACCTGGAATATAGCTATGAATGACTGTTTTTCAGCACAGATCTGATTTAACTTTGAACTGTTTTTGTTGTTGGTGGTGCTGTTTTTGTTTATTTGATCCATTTTCACATGAATGTAAACTAATTTATGAGAAACATAGAGAGGCAGGAGTTTTTTCATCTTAGTGCACATGTTTTCTGTGATGTTTGATAAATGTTTGTCATTGCTTTTTTGCTTTCTGTGATGATGATGATGATGATGATGATGCCACACTGTCATCATACTGAGGATTTTGTTGCAGAATCGACTATTTCCTTTCCATTGACGCTCTCTAGTGATTCTGTCAGTCTGACGGTGTGTACGAACACACAAAACACAAGCCATTTGTTTCAAGAGTCTTTTTTTTGTTGCTGAGCATTAGCATATTTCCTCTATGCTAAAACTAGAATTTATTGGACTTTTCCTTTTAAAATAGACTAGAGAATTGATTCATTGTGTTTCACTTCCGACTGCTTTTGGAAACAGATCTCAAATCAGCAAGCCATAAATCTGGTGAATATCTCGATTCATGCTTGTTGCGCAGTAGCACAATTGAGGAGAAATCTGAAATATGTAAAGTATGGAGGGCAGAAAAAAATTAGGACTCCTGGGGAAGTCGAAGTTTGGCTCATATAATTGTCCTCTGTGGTTAGCACTGTTGCCTCACAGCAAGAAGGTTGCTGGTTCGAGTCCCAGCTGGGTCAGTGGGCATTTCTGTGTGGAGTCTGCATGTTCTCCTCGTGTTGGCGTGGGTTTTCCATGCGCTATAGGTGAATTGAATTTAAAAAATAGGCTCAAAATACTGGTATATTTAAATTTTCTTTATACTTTGAATAAGCTAAATTGGCTGTAGTGTATGAGTGTATGTGTGAATGAGTGTGTGTTTCCCAGTTCTGGGTTGCAGCTGGAAGGGCATCCGCTGTGTACAACATATGCTGGATAAGTTGGTGGTTCATTCCGCTGTTGCAAGCTCTGATGAACAAAAGGGACTAGGATGAAGAAAAATGAATGAAATGATGTTGTTTTCTTGACAGTTGAACCTGTCCATCCTAAATTCTGAGGGCTGTATTGTGAAATAAATATGCTATAAAGCAAACAAAATATATGAAATAATTTAGTAGCATTTGTGGAATTTTTTTAATTGATTAATATTTAAATTGATGTATTAAACTAATGGAAATAGATTTTTTTTTTAGAGTATAATTAATAATAATATTAATTTGCAGGAAATTGGTTTAGTTAAAATGTTAATATAGTAATGTTTTAAAAAATGTATTTCACGTAAAATAAAAAACTTACATTGTGATTTTAATCTCAATAATGAAATGTAATTCATTAAAGGGGACTCATAAAAGTATTATGCCCCTTTTTACAAGATGTAAAATGCATGTCTGATGTCTGTAAAGTGTGGAGTTTCAGCTCAAAATAGCACACAAATAATGTTCTCTAACCCTCTGAAACTGACCTTTTTAGGCTTTGATGATAATTGTGGCGTTTTGGTGACTGTCGCTTTAAATTCAAATGAGATTCTGCTCTTTACAGAAGAGGGCGGAGCTACAAATGCCTGTGTGTCAGCATAGTGGCAGATTTAAAAACAAGACTAATGTCCTATGCTAATGAGGGAGAGATGGTCACTAGTGGGCGGGGCTTTCCCCCTCTGATGACACATACAAACGGAGAATGTCAATCAAAGTGTTTCTGCAGACTGTTATCATCAAGTCTGATTAAAAAACTAAACTTAATACAATTAGAAGCGGGTTATATTCACAAACTGTGTTTAAACCTTTTATACAAGTAAGTTTTGCAAAATAGGTTTCCTTTAAAGTAGTATGAACTTGTAAAATATCTTAACAGCTGTAAAATTTGTGCTATGAAAAATAGACAGTAAAACGTTTACTTCAGGGTCATTATTCGATGATCTTCCTGAAAGTGGTTTGGAGTTGTGAACATCAATCTTGTTTGGACAGGAGGGTTTTTGGATGACCATCTGTGAGCTTCTTTACAGAGGAATGTGTCTTAATTACACCTCAGCTAGTGTCGTTTTGAAGCTCTCTTGTGTATTATTTACAAACCAATAATCTCTCATGACTGCTACTGTGAGTTTGACCCTCACCCTCATCAATATAAATCATTTCTCTCATGTTCTCTGTCAGTTTAAAAGACTACAGGCGTTTTAATTCAATACTTATTGCTCATCATTCATTTTCCTTCAGCTTAGTACCTTATTTTATCAAGGGCCGCCACAGCGAAATGAACCGCCAACTTATCCAGCGTATTTTTCACACAGCGGATGCCCGTTCATCTGCAACCCAGTACTGGGAAACACCCATACACTCTCACATGCACACTCATACACTACGGCCAATTTAGTTCATCAATTCCCCTATAGTGCATGTGTTTGGACTGTAGGGGAAACCGGAACACCCGGAGGAAAGCCACGCCAACACTGGGAGAACATGCAAACTCTATACAGAAATGCCAACTGACCCAGCCGGGACTCGAACCAGTAACCTTCTTGCTGTGAGGCCACAGTGCTAACCACTGAGCCACCGTGTCGCCATTTTGTTGCTCATCAAAGAATGAAAAATAACTATGCTAACTCTTAACTACAATAATAATAACTCTTACGAGGGAGGGAGAATAAATGATGGGGGGGTTTAAATTTTTGGGTGAACTATCCCTTTAAGTAGTGTTAAGTAAGTAGTAAGTAGTGTTACAACTGATACTTATTTTGGCAAGTAATACTTTTACTTGCGGATGGTTTTTCAGTATTCTCTTTCTCTACTGATACTCACATCCTAATCCATAATATGGCACGTTACTTTTGTTTAGTTTGGATAAAACCACATTCAAGATAAATATTTGGGTAATTAAATTGACTTTCATAAGGAGCGTGTCCAAACTAAACTGTCCCCTATTTTGAGAGAATTCTTTGTCTGAATTTGTAAACGCCGCCTTCTCATATTCCTGCGTCTGTCATTATAGAG
>NC_079444.1:43182475-43269975 GCF_903798145.1 Danio aesculapii
TGTTGATCATCAGTTGCAGTGCAAAAAAAGCTTCGTTTCTGCCTTATATGGAGTATAATAAGTGTGTGTGAGAGTATGAGAGAGACTCTAGAGAGGCACTTATCTCGGTATGTCTGAGAAACTTAAAATAAGCCACTCAGCTCTCAGAACACCGTAAACACAGTACGTGTATTTCTACACACACACTACAATCTGCTGTTTTACTCCATACAGACCTTTTTCTTGGCTGCTGCATGGAGGGCACCATAGCGACCAGCGTCTTCCGGTAGAATGCTAAGAACTTCCGTTTACAGCGTTTACAACCGGTAATTTGCGCTCCGAATATGGGTTTCAATAACGTTTTGAGTGGATTACGGAGTGTTTTTGTGACACACAACTTTGAAAGGTGTGTGTTAAAGCCGTTATAATCTGTCAGATGTGGTTTTACGCGAGAAAAACGTTCTCCTAGTTCACGTGTCTGCCGTCAGAAATAGTGTGTGTGTTTCCCCAGCCTGTCAGCTGTTAGCTCAGCGGCTCTTCAATACACATACGCCACACGCACACACGCAATACTTCACTGTAAACCAGATTACTAGCATGAAAATTAACAGGTTTGCAAGTCATGCAATTTACAAAAATGACCATTAAAAGTCCGTTACTGATACTCTACTGGCTGATTTGCATGTTCACTCTAATCGCGAGCCGTTTGTTTTATTTAGTGTGCTGTATTCACCATGGTTTGTGTTTTTTTTGTAATTTCAAAATGTCAATTTTTACTTTGTCACAGTTATTAAGGGAGACGCAGTGGGTGCAGTAGGTAGTGCTGTCGCCTCACAACAAGAAGGTCACTGGTTCGTCACTGGTTTCCCCCACAAGTCCAAAGACATGTGGTACAGGTGAATTGAGTAGGCTAAATTGTCCATAGTGTATGAGTGTGAATGAGTGTGTGTGGATGTTTCCCAGAGATGGCTTGGGGCTGGAAGGGCAATCCGCATCCGATAAGTTGGTGGTTCATTCCGCTAGGGCGATCCCGGATTAATAAAGGGACTAAGCTAAAAAGAAAATGAATGAATGAATGAATGAACAGTTATTAAATCAGTGTGCTAGTGGGACAGTGCAGGTGACTTTAGCGATGACGAGGCTTCATTTAAACAGAACAACGAGGGGAAAATGCCTCACTGCAGTTGTTTTTCATCCTATTAGATCACGTTTTTTTTAAATGATCAGTCCAGGAGGTGGCGCTGATCGACAACAGTATCAGTTTAAAGATGATAAAAGCAGGTCAAATAGATTAAAACTATCGTTTCAAAGCTGTCCACATGTGACTGTTTACACACATCAGCTGCCGACCGGAAGTTCTTAGCATTCTCCTTGCGCATACATGCAAAGCATAATGGGTAATTTTGCGTTCTAAGAAAAAGGTCTATAAAAGACAGAAACTCTTCAACACTGGCCTATCTAAAGCAGTGTTTCCCAACCCTGTTCCTGAAGGCACACCAACAGTACACGTTTTCAACCTCTCCCTAATGTAACACGCCTCAATCAACTCATCAGAACATTGGAAGAGACTTCAAAACCTGAAATGAATGGATCAGAAAAAGGAGACATCCAAAATATGTACTGTGGGTGTGCCTCCAGGAACAGGATTGGGAAACACTGATCTAAAGGGTTAATGCTGACAATTGATGACCAACAGTAAAAATGACATATTGTACCTTTTCCCAACAGAAAAATCCAGAATGCATGATTACCGTGTATACTGTAAATGTGATTATAATGGAAGTCAATGGGGTAAAAACAGCCCCCAACACAATGAAAGGGGAGTCAATTTGAACAGTACACAAGGGTTAACCGTAAGCATGGTGTTTCTCTATTCAAACAGATTGCCCGACCACACTGCTTGAGAGGCATTTTAAAGATGGCCAATGTGTGAAATGACTTGCCTTAAAGTCCACATGAACAGGAATTTTTTTGTATTGTGACGCAGTTCTAGTGAAACGAAATATGAAATGAGAAAGCAGTGGGCGTGGCTTGTTTTTTCTACTACGAGCTGATTGGATGTAGTAAAGAAGGCGTTTCATTTAGAAAGAGGGGGTAAAAGGGTTTGGGGAGAGTTATTATAACTTAACAGACTACTCCTCACCACTTCTGTTTGTTGTCAAAACTGACAGCTGGAGGGGCGTGGTTAAGTATTTTAGCCATGCCCAATCAAGGTTATAATAGTTTTGGATTTTTCATTAGTTTTAGTTTTTATTTCGTTTTTTGTTTTCAAATTCAGTCAGTTTTAGTTTTTAATGGGAGATTTACTATTTTTTATTAGCTTCTATATTTTGAAATAGCTTATTTTTAGTTTAGTTTTTATTATTTTCAGTGTTAGTTTTAGGTTTTTTTTTTTTTTTAATAACAATATTTGTTAAATGCAAGATACCAAATCATCAGAATAAATATTGTGTAATAAAACTCAACCAAAGATCATTTTTTTGAAACATGTATTCATCTACCACTGCCATCTACCCATCCTCAAATTCAAATACAACAGCCCACAAGGTAGCAGCCCTAAGTAGGTTCTGATGTTAGACACACATTGATGAGGTATATTTTGTAACGATCTTCCCATGTTAGGACTCGACATACCAAAAATATGTAGTGAGCAATCATAATTTCATTCAGTTAAAACATCTCCGGCAATGCGGTGGCACAGTAGGAAGTGCTATCGCCTCACAGCAAGAAGGTTGCTGGTTCGAGCCTCAGCTGGGTCAGTTGGCATTTCTGTGTAGAGTCTGCATGTTCTCCCTGCGTTCGCGTAGGTTTCCTCAGGGTGCTCCGGTTTCCCCCACAAGTCCAAAGACATGTGTTACAGCTGAATTGGGTAGGCTAAATTGTCCATAGTGTATGAGTGTGAATGAATGTGTATGGGTATTTCCCAGTGATGCAGCTGGAAGTGCATCCGCTGCGTAAAGACATATGCTGGATAAGATGGCAGTACATCCAGCTGTGGCGACCCCAGATTAATAAAGGGACTAAGCCGAAAAGAAAATGAGTGAATGAATGAATGAATAAAACATCTCCATGATCTGAAAAGTTTCTTACAATTACGTTTTGCAACCCAACTGAAGCATGACTCACTTAATTAAACTCCATTACGACTTTCTGTTATGAAATAAACTTACGTTTCACCAGATCCTCTCATTTAAGCTCTCGGTTTACCGCCGCTGCTGTTGTTCATGTCACTGCAGGCTAGAGCTGGGCGATTTGGCCTAAATCAAAATCTGGATTAATGAAACATTTTAACTCGGTTATGATTAAAGAGCCCCTATTATGGGTTTTTGAAAATGACCTTCATGCAGTGTGTAACATAGCAGTGAATAAAAACATCCAGCTGAGGTTTAAATCTAAAAGTGCAGCATGTTTAACACTATTAATTCTTCAGCGAAATATTTGACTCGAATCGAATAAACGAGAGTCGAATAAACGAATCGAGTTGAGTTCGGATCTTTTGTTTGATTGTATCGACATGGTACATCACCATATGTACTGAAGAAGGCGCAGCACACGAGCCACTATTTCACTACTAGAGGAAATGCTGTAAAACTCCATCTCTGCCTCTCTCTCTTTCACTTTAGACATTTGACCCGCTGGCGTGTTCGTGAGGTAACCTTTCCTCTCCTCTCGGCTGTTAAAGCGATACTTGTGGATCCAGACACAAGCGTGCCTGAGGTGCGAGTTTTCTCCACTGTGTCTGTTATGGATTACCTGTGATAACCACGTATTATGTGCATACAGACTGTAACCGCGGCTGTTCTTCCCACATCACTCAGCGATGCAGCGCTTTCATTTCTAAAGCCAATCACAGCCCTTTCTGTTGAGCAGGTGAAGACAATGACCAATCATAGGGGTGTAAGAGCTCGCTTGACAGCGCTCTTAAAGGAAGCGGGATGATATTTACATGAGTTTATTTGCTATAAATGCTCATGCCGTCTTCTGTGCATGTATTGGAGTTTTATTTGATACATTCAGAAAGGGTGATTTCTTTGAGCGGGGAAAATTAAAGGTACAGTACATATATCTGACTGCTGTATTAACTAAATTGTATTACAAATAATAGATAAATATATTAATAGATTTTAATAAAAAAATAATCTTGTGTTGTGAAGAAAAAATCTAATTATTTATGGAAAGCATCATCAATGCACCGAAATATGAAATTGAACCGAATCGATGGCATGATAATCGTAACCGAACTGTGAGACTAGTGTAGGTTCACACCCCTAGTGCTTACTGGAGAAGTGAATTGTTTCAAATGATTCAGTTTGATTGGTGAACTAGTTGAGTCGGCTCACTTAGAAGATCTGGTTATAAAGAATGTTTTATTCACGATCAGGATCACACACTCTTAAACAATGTCAGGATAATAATCAATTTAAAAAGTTGTATAAATATATGTTATTAAAGGAGTATAACGATAAAGGTGATTGAAAAGGTATAAAAAGAGAAAGGTATGATGACATTTTAATTAATGGCTACCTGCAGTACTAGTTTTTTTTTGTTTTTTTTTTCTCTGGGTTTATGTTACAAGGTATACGGGTACAAAATAATGATGATTCAATGACAACAACAGTTAAACAAATAACAAAAAAATAACAAAAAGGTACAGTTCAGCGTTAATGATATTTTATGTATGATACTTTGTTCGAAAATAAATAAATCAAATCAAATCAAATACAGAGATCAATCCATTTATTTGGCACAAATGTGTTAAATTAGTACTGTTAAGTGTCTGTTTGGGTTGTATTTAATATTGTCACTGAGCTGCTGCAATGTCCACTCGTTGTTTATGTTGTGAGAGCAACAGCGAGGATGACTAAAGGAGGAGCGGCTTGCTCTGGCCAATGGCAGCAGGATTACAGACTCTGAGGTACCGTACGGTCAAACTCCTGCAGCGTGAAGCAAATAGATTTACTTCTAAAAGGCTTCCAGTATGTGTTAAATTAATTTACAAAGATGAAAACGGAGGATGTTTTTGCTATAATTTTAGTTAGTTTCAGTTTATTTTGTACATATGAATTGCAGTTTCGGTTAGTTCTAGTTTTAAACTCTAATTTTAAATTTTATTTCAGTCAACAAAAATGTTTTCTCAACTCTAGTTTTCGTTTTTTTGTTCGTCTTGTTAGTTTTAATAACCATGTGCCCAACAAACAGAGCTTGACATTAACTTTTTTGACCACCTTCCACTGTGGCTAGTAGTTTTCCAACATTGGAAAAGGTGTAAGAACCCTGCAGTGATCGTCTCTCATTCAGTATTCACCTGCCTTCTTTTGCTCACGTGAACACAATTATTTCGTGCTGCTTCTCGATTTCAAGATCACATTTGCACGAATATTGGGCCATCCTTATTGTCGAGCCCTGCATTTAAGAAAACTACAACTTTTTAAATAGTTTTACCCGACCAAAGTGGCTAGTGAGAATGTCTGTCTAACTCTCCACAGCTGAAATTTGGCGGGTTGGTGGGTGTTAATGTCAAGCCCTGCCAATAACCCTAATCTGAAAATAAACAAGTGCATTTTCAGATTTCAATTAAAGATTATAAGAGCGAACTATGTTTTTTGTTTTCTTAATGACATGCACAGATGAATTGCTAACCACAAAACTAGCAATGTGAGCTAAGTAAATCAATATGGTTAGTACTTTAAAGGGACTTTGGTTCCACTCAGAGAATGTTTACATGTTTGCAAGATTTGTAAAACCTGGTTATATTTTATTTGGTGTTAAACCTCAGCTCTGGTTGTTTTTTGTTCAGTTTCAGAGGAGGACGTGTCGCGGGAGGCTCGTGAGATGGAGATGGAGCGTGATCGGTATGTCTGTGACCTGCAGCTGGCCCTGACCGGAGCACCCTCAGGATCTGGAGCTTCAGATGAGGGTGAATTTACCTTCCAGCTGACACCTGAGCGGCCCGGACGACCCCGACTGCAGCTGTCTTATGAGAAGGTGCAGAAGGACATCTCGGTGAGTCTCGATGAATGACACTGGAACACACATACACACGCTTCACAATCAACACTCCAGCAGCTGACTCTGAACATGCACTGATTTTGAAGACGTGTACTGTGTAGGTATAGTCCGATTTCAAGAATCATGTGATTTTCTGTTGAAAAAACAATATAAAATTGAATCGCTTACGGACTCACTTCATTCATTCATTCTTTCATTCACTCATTCAATTTTTTATCCATTTATTCGTCGACTTAATTTGTTCACTCATTCATTCAGTTACTCACACATTCATTATTAATTCATTTACTCGTTCAATTTTCATTCATTCATTCGTTTATTCATTAGTTCATTAATTCAGTATTTTGCTAACCTGTTCATTCATTCATTCATTATTTCATTTATTCATTCAATCATTGGTTCAGTCATTCATTTGTTCGCTCATTCATTCATTTAATCATTGATTTAATTTATTCACTCATTCATTCAGTTACCCACACATTCATTTATTCATTTATTTACTCATTCAATTTTCATTTATTCATTCGTTCATTCATTCAATCATTGGCTCAATCATTCATTTGTTCGCTTATTCATTCATTTAATCAACTTAATTTGTTCACTCATTCATTCAGTTACTCACACATTCATTTATTCATTCATTTACTCTTTTTTAATTTTATTCATTCATTCATTCATTCATTAGTTCATTAATTCAATATTTTGAATTTATTGTTTCATTTATTGTTTCATTTATTTATTTATTCAATTATTGGCTCAATCATTCATTTGTTCGCTCATTCATTCATTTACTCACACATTCATTTATATATTCACTCACTCCATTCTTTCACATACTCATTTATTTTTTTACATTCATTCATTAGGTCATTAATTAATACATTGACGTTACTAACGTTTCATTCATTCATTCATTCATTCATTCATTCATTCATTCATTCATTCATTCATTCAATCATTTCCTCAATCATTAATTTGTTCACTCATTCATTACTTTTCTCACATATTCATTTGTTCATTTACTATCCATTAATTTACTTACTCATTCATTCATTAGTTCATTAACTAATTAATTCAATAATTTGCTAGCTTGTTCATTTATTCATTTGTTAATTCATTATTTATTCATGTAATCATTGGCTAAATCATTAATTTGTTTATTCATTTATTTACTTACCCATTCATTTATTCATTCATTCATCTACTCATTCATGTTTTCAATTATTCAACAAATTGCTCACTTTCTCATTCATTCATTCATTAATTATTTTATTCATTTAGTCATTGGCTCAATCATTTATTCATTCATTCATTCACTTACTCAATTTATTTAAATTCATTTATTTTATCAATCATTTATTCATTCATTCATTGGTTCAGTCATTCATTTGTTCACTCATTCATTCATTTAATCATTAATTTAATTTATTCACTCATTCATTCAGTTACCTACACATTCATTTATTCATTTATTTACTCATTCAATTTTCATTTATTCATTCGTTTGTTCGTTCATTCATTCAATCATTGGCTCAATCATTCATTTGTTAGCTTATTCATTCATTTAATCATCAACTCAATTTGTTCATTCATTCAGTTACTCACACATTCATTTATTCATTCATTTACTCATTCAATTTTTATTCATTCATTAGTTCATTAATTCAATATTTTGCTAACTTGTTCATTCATTTATTGTTTTATTTATTTATTCAATTATTGGCTCAATCATTCATTTGTTCGCTCATTCATTCATTTACTCACACATTCATTTATTTATTCACTCACTCCATTCTTTCACATACTCATTCATTTTTTAAATTCATTCATTAGGTTATTAATTAATACATTCAGTAATTTGCTAATTTGTTAATTCAATAATGCAGTTACTCACAAATTCATTTATTCATTCATTCACTCCATTCATTCGCTTACTCATTCATTTTTTTCTTTATTCATTGATTCATTCATTTATTAGTTCAATAATTAACTCATTCAATAATTAGTTTTTTGTTCATTTATTCATTCATTAGTTCATTATTTTATTCATTAAATCATTGGCTCCGTCATTAATTTCATTCATTTACTCACACATTCCTTTATTCATTCACTCGCTTAATTCATTTATTTACTTAGTCATTTTTTCTTCATTCATTCATCCATTCATTTGTTCATTGATTAATTATATAATAATAATTTGCTAACTTGTTCATTAATTCATTCGTTAATTCATATTTCTTTTATTCATTCAATCATTGGCTCAATCATTAATTCATTCACTCACTCACTCCTTCATTCATTTACTCACACATTGATTTATTAATTTACTCACTCCATCTATTCACTTAATTAGTTCATTAATTCATTCTTTTATTTATTCAAACATTGGCTCATTCATTCATTTACTCACACAATCATTTATTCATTCACTCACTCCAATCATTCATTTACTCGTTCGTTTTATTAATTAATTCATTCATTTATTCATTTATTTAATAATTTGCCAACTTGTTCATTTATTCATTCTTTTATTCATTTTTGTCATTGGCTCACTCATTCATTAATTCACTCACTCATTCATTCACTTGTTCATTCCCTTACTCGATTGTTCATTCATTCATTCATCCATTCAGTCATTGGCTTAATCATTCATTTTTTACTCATTCATTCACTCATTGATTCCCTCACTCAATCATTCAGTCATTTACTCACACATTCATTTATTCACTCACTATTCATTCACTTTTAAATTTTTTCTTCATTTATTCATTCATTCATTAGTTAATTAATTAATTAATTCAATATCTTTGCTAACTTGTTTATTCATTAATTCATTCATTTATTCATTCATTCATTCATTAGTTCATTAATTAATTCATTCAATATCTTTGCTAACTTGTTTATTCATTAATTCATTCATTTATTCATTCAATCATTGGCTCGGTCATTCATTTGTTAACTCATTCATTCCCTTACTTACACATTCATTCATTCACTTGCTTACACATTCATTTATTCATTTATTCACTTTTGGTAACTTGTTAATTTTTTCATTTGTTAATTCATTCATTCATTCATTTTCTTTTTGGCTTAATCATTTTATTAATCTGGGGTCGCCACAGCAGAATGTACGGCCAACTTATCCAGCACATGTTTTACGCAGCTGATGCCCTTCCAGCTGCAACCCATCTCTGGCAAACATCCATACTCACTCATTCACACTTATACACTACGGACAATTTACCCAATTCACCTGTATTACATGTCTTTGGACTGTGGGGGAAACCGGAGCACCCGGAGGAAACCCACGCAAACGCAGGGAGAACATGCAACTCCACACAGAAACACCAACTGACCCAACCGAGGCTCGAACCAGCGACCTTCTTGCTGTGAGGCGACAGCACTACTTACTGTGCCACTGCGTTGCGCTCATTTGTTAATTTATTATTTTATTAATTCAATCATTGGCTTAATCATTTATTCATTCAGTTACTCACACATTCATTTTTTCATTCACTTACTCATCCATTATTTTCTTTATTTGTTGATTCATTCATTCATTAGTTAATTAATTTATTCAATAATTTGGCAATTTGTTCATTTATTCATTCGTTAATTTATTATTTTATTCATTAAATCATTGGCTCAATCATTAATTCGTTCACTCATTTATTCATTTACTCACACATTCATTAATTTATTCATTCATTCACTCACCCCATTCATACACCTTACTCATTCATTTTTTTCTTTTTTCATTTATTCATTCATTAGTTCATTAATGAACTCATTTAATAGTTTGCTAATGTTTTCATTCATTCATTCAATCATTCAGTCATTCATTCAATTATTGGCTCAATCATTAATTTGTTCACTCATTCATTACTTTTCTCACCAATTCATTTGTTCATTAATGAACTCATTCAATAGTTTGCTAACATCTTCTTTCATTCATTCATTCGTTCATTAACTAATTAATTCAATAATTTGCTAGCTTGTTCATTTATTCATTTGTTAATTCATTATTTTATTCATTCAATCGTTGGCTAAATCATTAATTTGTTTATTCATTCATTTACTCGCCCATTCATTTATTCATCTACTCATTCATTTTTTCATTCATTCAACAATTTGCTAACTTTCTCATTCATTCATTAATTAGTTATTTTATTTATTTAGTCATTGGCTCAATCATTCGTTCACTTACTCAATTTATTCAAATTCATTTATTTATTTTCCTCCACCACAGGTCTTGTTCATCTATTTGAGCACATTTGTAAATTCAGTCTGTTTCAATCCTGTCCACTCCATCAATATTTACTTCCTCCTAATCATATTCTCCTCCACTTGTCTGCTTCCTCCACTGGACTCATTCACATCTGTGCGATGTATGAGAGCAGCACCGCTCGATCTCCGCTGATTGGCTGAAATGGCTCTCAACACTTAACCATTCCCAGAGAAGCAGCGCTCTTTATGTGGAGCTTTAATAGAGGTTTCCCTCGTCTGATCTCATGCCAAGCTCAAGGGTGTCGAGAAGCTCCAGCGTCTGGAAAACCTTCACCAAACACACAACACGTACCGGATCCAGTGTTTTTACTGTACACCATTTGTTCAGGCTAAATTCATCCATCACTTCCAGCCCAGTGTAATTGTGAGGCGTAATTACTGAAGCCTGGAGAAGTCTGAAGCTGATATAAGGTTTGCTTTGTCTAAAATGACTCTGAGGAGAGGATTTCTTCTCTCTGACGTCTCATTTTGACTTCAGACACGTCTTAAAGTGAAGACTGAACGTTTTGCGTACTCATTTTTCAGGTGTCTTGTGAGGCCTTTTTGACACGAGGCTCCTTGCTGTATTTACGGATGCATTAAGAGCTTAGAGACATGAGGAAATGATTTTATGACTCGAGACAAATCATATTATCCTTACAGTGAGATGTATGGATATTTCATTAGGTAGGGAATATATGATCAGTTGCACTTCATTCTTCTCTATATAGAAAGAGGTTTTCATTAATCAAAACAATAAAAGTTTAATACTTTACTAATGCATTAAGAAAAATGCACACTAATGCATTATGGAGATATAAGATGTACACTACCTGACAAAGGTCTTGTTGATTATCTGAGTTTTAGGAACAGCAAATAATATCTTGACTTCTATGTGGTCATGGCTTGATTTTGAATGATTTCATCAGGACAGTAAGGTCTGACTTGGCTTAACAGAAATAATTTCCAGTATAGAATATGTGGTCATGCTGCAGTGGAAACAGAATGAATATTGTGTCTGACTCCATCATGAGCTTGGAGGACTGCATCCATACATCTCTGCAATGACTCAAATCACTGATTAATAAAGTCATCTGACATGGCAAAGAAAGCGTTCCTGCAGGACTCCCAGAGTTCATCAAGATTCTTTGAGTTCATCTTCAACGCCTCCTCCTTCATCTTACCCCAGACATGCTCAATAATGTTCATGTCTGGTGACTGGGCTGGCCAATCCTGGATCACCTTAAGCTTTTGCTTTTAGGGGCTTTGATGTGGAGGCTGAAGTATGAGAAGGAGCGCTATCCTGCTGAAGAATTCGCCCTCTCCTGTGGTTTGTAATGTAATGGGCAGCACAAATGTCTTGATACCTCATGCTGTAGATGCTGCAGATCTCTCAGACGCCCCCATACTGAATGTAACCCCGAACCATGACTTTTTCATCACCAAACTTGACTGATATCTGTGAGAATCTTGGCTCCATGCTGGTTCCAGTAGGTCTTCTGCAGTATTTGTGATGATTGGGATGCAGCTCAACAGATGATTCATCAGAGAAATCCACCTTCTGATACTTTTCCAAATGATCAACTAGAAGTTGTTATTAAAGTTATTATTTGTAGCTCTTACAACTGGGATCCACAACAAGACATTTGTCAGGCAGTTTAAATATCTTATGTCTAAACATAGTTATGTCTATATTTAAGCTCAAAGTACTCGTATATTTAAATTTTCTTTATACTTTGAATAAACTAAATTGCCGTAGTGTCTTAGTGTGTGTGAATGAGTGTGTATGGGTGTTTTCCAGTACTGGGTTGCAGCTGGAAGGGCATCCGCTGTATAAAACATATGTTGGGATAGTTGCTGGTTCATTCCACTGTGGCAACCACTGATGAGTAAAGGGACTAAGCTGAAAAGAAAATGAATGAATGAATGAATGAATGAAATGAAATGAAATGACAACGACCATAAATTATGAAGTTCGCAAAATATGGAATACATTCATTTAGATTATCATTAAATCAACAACAGATCACAGTCAAAATGTGTTTAGCCAAGAAAAAAAGAGACATTCAGAATAAGGCTTCATGATAAAATCCATCTCAGAACAGACCTACAGTATATTATGTGAGAACTGCTTTTAAATGTAAAAGAGTGCAAAGTGTTAGACATGTTTTGTAGAGTACAGTTTCTGGTCAAATGAAATCCTTCAGAACTTTAGGATCAAGTAAATTAGAAATTCCAAGAGTTCAGTCAAAGCAGAGTGAATCCGCCTTCAGCTACTAACAGCGCCCCCTGTTGCTGGAATCAGCTATCAGAAATGATCAGATGTGCTCCAACATTAGGCACATTCACATCAAGACTGAAACACGTCTGTTTAGCTGTGCCTTTACTAAATGAGCACTGTGCTACGCCCCACAGATCACACTATTATGTTTTTCTTTTCTTTTTCATTCCTTTAAAACCTGTTTTAACACATTGAAATTAGTTTTTAATCAATTTTAATTCTTTTAATTGTTTTTATTTTCTTTTATTCTTGTTTATGTAAAGCACTTTGAATTACCATTGTGTATGAAACTTGCCTTGCCTTGCCTTTACACTAAAATCCTCATTTGTTCTGACATTGCAAATTCATTTCTTGCAAATAATTACAAAGAAACTGCAAGTAATTAATTTATCTAAACAGCAGTTTTAAAGACTAAACTGAACTAGATCGTGCATCTGTGACCTTATTTAAACACATTTTTTGTAGTGCAAATTGTGATTTTCTTGAATTTCAGTAATATTCTGTTGCTCAACTCATAGACGTAATCAGCTCATGTTCATCATGAACTCATTTCTCTTTTTCGCTTTCACAGCAGAGGGGACTGAATGGAAATGACAAGTGTGTGTTTTGGAAAAGGGAAACTGACCCTTGGCAGGAGAAGGAAGTTAAGCTAAATGCGTAGTTTTACATTAAAGGGTCTTCATAATATTTATTAGGTTGCTTGCTGATGTCTGCAATAGAAACACATATGTCATAACGTAATCACATGCAGTTATGACGACAGTATTGCCTACATTACAAAGAAATGTTACTTATTTTTAAGTGAGTTTTGACTCTGAAAACTGTAATCATACTCAAAATTCAGAATTCAAAATCCAGTTTTGGGACCTGGATCTTCCCCTCAACTTTAGATGCTGAATATGTTGACATTTTTAATAATTTGAAGTGATATATTGTCTGGATTGATGTTATAAATTACGAAAAAACCTGGTATTCTTTATATGTTATTTCTTAATAATAACAATAATAATAATAATAATTCCTTTTATATAGAGCGTTTCTGGACACTCAAAGCGCTTTACACATTGGGGGGAATCTCCTCATCCACCACCAGTGTGCAGCCATATTACACCAGACCTCACACCAGCTGATTGGTGGAGAGGAGACAGAGCGATGAAGCCAATTACGATATGGGGATGGTTAGGAGGCCATGATGGACAGAGGCAAATTTGGCCAGGACACCGGGGTTAAACCCCTACTCTTCTTAAAGGACATCCTGGGATTTTTAACAACCACAGAGAGTCAGGACCTCGGTTTAACGTCTCATCCGAAAGACGGCGCTCACTTGGCAGTATAGAGTCCCCATCATTATACTGGGGCATTAGGACACACACAGACCAGCAGGTTGAGGTACTGACTGGGTGCAGCCCTGCTTCGCTTCAGTGGGTGACCATGTGAGAGTTGCAGAGAGCTAGCTAAGAAAATCAAATGTACCTATAACAATGTATAAAAAGATTCAATCAGAATCAATTATTCAACCGCCCTGTAGTGTAAAGCTAAATCCTTTCAGCATCTTGCACATTTGGCTTTATAAAGACCTCAGTGTATCGTTAGGTCCCATTAATAATTTTAATATTAGTTTAGTTTTACCTCTGCATGTGGTGGTGTTTTTTTTAAACTCTTAAAGTGCCAGTAGACATTAACTTGCATAAATGAATCCCCAAAGACCTCAAAATTCATCTTGGATGTCCTGAGGGAGAGTAAATGAACAGTAAATTGAGATTGTTTTTAAGGGTGAAGTGTCTCTTAAAGCAAGTCCTGTAATTGTACTGGTCTGAAAGCTGTTGCTCCTGAAGGGAAGTGACTTTATAAGTAACGACTGACTGTTATTTGTGTGCGTTTTCGTTTTTTTTTTCCTTCTGCTGCGTTCTTCACTTGGACAGCTGAATGAAGAGCCTTAAAGACTCATGTGCAGATGCTGGTTTGGGTTTTGTGAAAGCAGGTGTTTTGGCTTGTTTGAAGACGGCACTTTCATTACAGAAACACACAGACGTCTGTTTCCCAAAACATGCAATAATGCTCACGATGGGTCCTGCAGGTGAAGCAAACAGACGCTTTTTTGTGATGAAACAGCAGCATTCCTGCAGTGTTAAAGCTTTATATGCTTCATAAAGAGCTTTTGGACAAGTTACTCATTATAGAAAAATGAAGTATTTTTAACTTAATTATAAATAAATAAAAACAAAACAAAAGTATTTTAAATTGTAATATGATATAAAAAGTATTTTAAAAAGTTAAAAGGATAGCCAAAAACACTAAATACAATTACTAACTACAGTTTATTAGCTCAAAATACTAAATAGATTTGATAAATTTTTATGCAAAACTGCATTCAGACCAGTGTTATTAGTTAATTAAAAAAATGAATTATTTAATTTTATCATTGAATAAATAATTTTAATATTGAGTTATTCATAATTTAAAAAAATGTTTATTTTAAAATAAAAAGCGAACTGAAAATAAAATATACCTCAAAAATGATTGTCAAATGTAAAATATCTGTTCAACTTATTTTGAGTTAATAGCCAATAATTGCCAGAAGTAATAAATGCAAATATTTTGTAATAAATATTCTAAAATATCAATCAAAAATATATAAACTATAAAAATATATATAAACAATGCGATTTAAAATGGGGGGGATCTAAGTGAAGTTGAACATCTCCCATGGCCTACACAGCCACCAGAATCAAATATTGTTGAGCCACTTTGGGGTGTTTTGGAGGAGCTAGTCAGGAAAGGTTTTCCTCCACCAGCATGTTGATGGAAGAATGGCTCAAAATCTCTCTGGCCACTATGTAGGACTTGTGTCTGTCATTCCCAAGACCAACTGATACTGTATTGGCCACAAAAGAAGACCATAACAATGAATTGTTGTGGTCTAAATCCAGATGTTTTATTGCCATTGTCCAACCCCTATATATATATATATATATATATATATATATATATATATATATATATATATATATATATATAGAGGGGTTGGACAATGATATTCTGTGATATTCTGTAAGTAACAGCACTCGTACCGCCTCTTCACCCTTGTGTATTACTCCGCCCACATACAGCAACAAGCAGAGGACACTCTACAGTTTAACAAATATCGCTGCTGTTGCTGTTTTGAGGCTTTTTCAGTCAAGAATGTAGTTATTTAGATTGCAACTATGCAGTTTTATAAGGATAGTGTCTATTTTAAATATTTATATTTTCGGTGCATCAGATTCAGTGCATCGGCCGCCATCAACCTGTCTGAGCAGACCAAAGAAAGTGACGGTTGATGGTGGCCGATGCACTGAATCTAATGCTCCGAAAGTATAAATGTTTAAAATAGGCACTATCCTCATAAAACTGCATAGATGGCAACAGAGCCCACATAATAGGGCTGCACAATTAATCGGAAAAAGATCACGATCTCGATTGGACCCTACACACGATCTTAATTCAGCTTTTCTACGATTCAGCCAATTATAAGGTCAGGAGAGAAGCTTAAAGGCAGTCGCTCAGTTCTTCACAGCAACATGGACACCTTCAAATGGCATTAAAAGTGTCACATACTGTATTTATAAGGTATAACTCACCCAGAAATGTCATTTCTGTCTTCATGTAATGATGCATTTGTGGCCGCAAAATCACACGTGAGCTGACCACGAGCTACCGAGAACAAGTTAATAGGCAGGTTAATGTATAATGATGGTTTGTTCTGTAGACTATCGAAGAAATTATATAGCTTAAAGGGGCTAATAATATTGACCTTAAAATGGTTTATAAAAAATTTAAAACTGCTTTTATTCTAGCCAAATAAAACAAATAAGACTTTCTCCAGAAGAAAAAATATTATCAGACAAACTTTGAAAATTGCACTGGTAAACATAATTTGGGGAATATTTAAAAAAGAAAAAAAAAAACATTAGGGGGGCTAATAATTCTGACTTCAACTGTGTGTGCGTGCGTGCGTGCGTGCGTGCATGTATGCATGTATGTATGTATGTGTATATATATATGTATGTATATGTGTGTGTGTGTGTGTGTGTGTGTGTATATATATATATGTGTGTGTGTATGTATGTGTATATATATATATATATATATATATATATACATACACACACACACACACACACACACACGCACACACACACACACACACACACACACACACACACACACACACACACACACACACACATATATATATATATATATATATATATATATATATATATATATATATATATATATATATATATATATATATATATATATATATATATACATACACACACACACACATGTATACCTGTATTTAATGTCTATTTCTGATTACATTAAATACGAAAATGTAGTTATTTAAAATGTATGCAATAATAATTCAATTTCTTAATACAAGCTTTTGCATGTATATTTTAATGTGCAAAATATAATACATGTCTGTTGGATGGCATTAATATGACAGAATTGGATTTTACTTACTGTCATAGTCTTCATAGTCACGTGACCTTTATGTTGTCAGAGTCTGCATGGTTTGTTGTCAGATGTTGGGAGGTCTGCATTTCTCAGTGTGTGGTTCAGAGCGTTTGTGGCACCTAGAAAACAAGCGCTCCCTCAGGGACAAACGCAGATCGGTTCCCAGCATCCTCTCGGGGATCTGATGGCATCTGTTCTGCTTCTGCCGGCCACTTGACTGATTGCAGAGATGAAACTGTCTAATACTTTCCAGATCAGCAAGAGACGCACACAGAAACAATGCTGGCTCTGTCCAGACCTCCATTTTAGTCACTCTTTTCAGGAACTTTTGGTTTTCCTTCACTCTGCTGCATTACTCTTGTAATGTTCGTTTACTTCACGTCCGTCATCAGATCCGTCAGTATTCCTACTTAAAAGGGGCCCTGTGTTTTTTTAACTTTACCTTTTCCTTCCTGAAGGCCACTTGTAATGCCGTTCAGTTTCAGAAGCTCTTAATTCTGTTTAGCATGTCTGTTATCTTGTGTGTTTTAAGTTAGCTAGGGTTTTATTCGCATGCATAGCTTTAAGATTTAAAGAAGCTTGTTTTGAATAAAATTACAATAGAATGTTCATGAATTTTTAATAGTAATCAGTGAACTATGGAAATTGCGAGTTGTGAAACTCAGAATTGAGATTTTTAACTGAGAATTGCGATTATTTTTAATTCACAATAGCAAGATGTTCAACTCATAATTGAGATGTAAACTCAGTATTGTGATATATAAATTCAGATCCATGTGAGATGTAAATTGCGTGATGTTAGCTCAGAATTGCAAGATAGTAAACTCAGAATTGTTAGAAGTTAAATTCAGAATTGTGCGCTGTTTAACTCTATTAATTATATTATAATTATTATAATTATTAGAATTATAATGTGAAATTGTGAGGTACAGTGTGGTCGTGTGGACACTATGGGCTCTATCATACACCTGACACAATAAGGCACAAGATAAGTTTGGCGCGATTTGTTGCTATTTTCAGACCAGCGCCACCCTAGTTTTCATGTTTTGCATCACGTTGTTTAAAAAGTCAATTCATTTGCGCTGCTTTGTGCACTCATGGGTGTTCCAGTGTAGAAAGGAGGTGTGTTAAGGTGCATTTTTGGTGCGTTGTTATTTTAAGGAACTAAAATAGACAGCGCAATTGACCAACTAAAAGCAGAGTGTAGCGCAGAGCGCGTTAGTTGTGCACCTTAAATGCCTACACATTGCTTAATACACACAGGATGAACAGCAACACACAAATATCTTTACAAATGAAAAATAATTAAAGGATTAAAATGATGCAGAGATGATTATTTTCTAGGTCAATATAAACACTACATACCTTCACCTCGGGGGGCTTTTTCAGTTTATTCATGACGATCTGCATCTGTATAATGTTATTATTATTAGCAGTATTGTTTATTATCTGCATATTTATATTTGTTTTAATATAAACAAGCTTAGATTTGTCCACCTGTTGGCTTTTGGACCATATGGGCCATAAGAACAGGACGTGTGTTTGGATATAACTCAGTTTTTTGACCACACTTTGCGATTATTGTTCATTTATTCTTTTGCTGAAGATTAGAACTGAATTTAGAAATAGTTTAGACACAAATCTTTGTGCTTAACAAACGAAATTAAATTCGACTTTGTGTGTAGATCGTTAAAATAAAGCCCTATAAATGCAGTTTTCACCTCGAGATGTCGGCACTGTTTTCTTCTTTGGCACGGCTGGGTTCACACCGAACGTGGAAGATGCAAATCAAGCGAATGCTGCACATTCGTGGCAAACATATCTCATATTCCATGTTGTTTGCACCACAGGACTGTAATCTACCTCTGTTCTCACATTTGCTGTAGGAGCCATACATTGTAAATTGGCGATTGGCCACAAGGTGTCAGTACCAGACTATATAACTGTGGCTTCACTGCATGGAAGAGAGCGTTGGTAGGAAGCACACAGTTTTTGACCGTAACGTAACGTGACGTGAAGTAACTCAACTCAACTTAAGGTAACAGAGAAGTGTGCATATAGATTAAGGAAAAGTGACGAAGTAATTCTGTTGATTGGAAAATAAAGACGTTTTTATTTGCATCTATTTTGCCTACGGACTCTGACTTTACGCGTTAAAAACTCGCCCACTCTACCAACAATAGCGGCAATTGGAAGCCGCTACATTTGCATTCACTTGCAATTTACTCGTGAAAATACTTAATTCCCCATTTGGTGTGAACCCAGCTTAAAAGTGTCATTATCTCCTCATGTTGGATTGGCGTGCCCTTAATATGCATCACAGTGTGTTTTTGCATTAGAGAGCATACAGACATTTCTTAAAAATGAAAGCAGTCGGCGCAATAGCCTAGTGGTTAGCGCGCCGACATATGGTGCAGTAGCACATCAGGGCGTCCCGAGTTTGAATCCCGGCTCGAGGACGTTTCCCTAACCTACCCCACCTCTCTCTCCAACTTCGCTTCCTGTCTCAATACTGTCCTATCTAATAAAGTCAAAAAAGGCCAAAAATAAATCTTTATCAGTGGACATGGCCTGAATCAGTCATTAATATTAATAATATAAAATGTCTGGTTTATATAAACATATTTTTTTGTGTGCAGTATTATTGCGCTAGACTTAAGCTCTAAATTTAGTCTTTTCTTTTCATAAGTTATGTGATCTGAATAAATAAAACAAATGGCTCTCATGTCAGGTTTTGTGACTCATGAAAAACAGTTTTTATAAATCATAAGCCACTGGTCTGAGTCATAAGAGTTGAAGAGCTCCTCAACATGTGTCTGTGTGGCCACAGTTTAGATGAATCAGTTCGGGAATCACTGCTGTCCAAACGAACACTGTGACACATGGAAGATCTGAGCTCAGCATGTAAAACACTCTGGGTTACTGCAGTTTAATGTGAGCGTTCATCTCGAAACACATTGCACAGGTGGAATAGACTACTTGCTGCATTTTCCACTTTTCACTCATTATTAATTAATCATTTTAATTTATGGGTCATTTTAATATGTAATATGTATATTTAATATGTTTAATAAGTTTTTCCATTCTACTCACTTTTTATTTATTTAGGTGTTTGTTTGTTTGTTTAACTAATTTATTTCTATTAATTATGCTTCCTTCTCTCCATTTTCAATCATTTCATATATTTTTTAATACATTCATGCTACTTATTCTATTTATTTTATTTTGTCTATTATTTCCCCTTTTTGTTTTTCTTTGCAGTCTTTTTTCTCTAATTTTAAGTTTTTTCCATCCATCAATCTTTCAATCAACTTCATCCATCCATCCATCCATGCATCCATCAATCCATCTTTTCACCCATCCATCCATCCCTTCATCCATCCATCCATCCAAATTTTTGTTTTTTGCTCCTTAGTTCATTTTTTAATGCGTTATTTATGATTATTTCGAATGATTCTCCCTGTTCTCAGGTCTGTTTGAGGTCTGTTGTCTTTCCTTCATGTTTGCTTTCAGAGTTCATCTATTTGTGGATCAGATATCTTTGCTTGTCTTATCAGTGTACAAGAGTCCAGCTGGTGCTGTGTGTGCTAAAAAATGCTGCTCTGTGCATTCTTAAATTCAGTCATTGTGTTTGCTGCTGGCATGCATTCTATTCTATTCTATTCTATTCTATTCTATTCTATTCTATTCTATTCTATTCTATTCTATTCTATTCTATTCTATTCTATTCTGCTCTGCTCTGCTCTGCTCTGCTCTGCTCTGCTCTATACTCTACTCTACTCTATTAATTAATTTATTTACCCATTTATTTATTTATTGACAAATGTATTTGTTTATTTATTTGTTTATTTATTGACATTTTATTTATTTATTTATTTATTTGATTTGGTATTATTGTTTTTGCTTATAGTATTTATTAATTTTTGTATTTTGATTTGTCTTTCTGTGAATTACTACTTTAGTAAAAAGTTATGTCTTGCTGTTTTTAATTATATTTTTTAACGGTGGTCATTTTTTCATTACTGGATTTATTTAATAGTCTTAGATATTATTCTTTATTTTGGATAAATGATCCAATTCCATGCATCTATCCATCCTTATCAATCCATCCAACTTCATCAATTCCATCCATCCATCCATCCATCCATCCATCCATCCATCCATCCATCCATTTAATTTAATTAATTCCATCCATCCAATTTCATCAATTCATCCATCTAATTTCATGTAATTATATTAATTCATCCATCCAATTCCATCCAATTTCATTAATTTTATTAATTAATTCATTCATCCATCCATCCATCCATCCAACCAGTTTCATTAATTTCATTCATTCATCCATCCATCCATCCAATTTCATTAATTTTATTAATTCATTCATCCATCCATCCATCCATCCAGTTTCATTAATTTCATCCATCCATCCATCCATCCATCCATCCATCCATCCATCCATCCATCCAGTTTCATTAATTCCATCCAACCAGTTTCATTAATTCCATCCATCCATCCATCCAGTTTCATTAATTCCATCCTTCCATTTAATTTAATTAATTCCATCCATTCAATTTCATTAATTCCATCAATTCGTTCATTCAATTCCATCCAATTTTACTAATTCTATCCATTCATCCATCCAATTTCATCTATTCATGTATTCAATTTTATCCAATTTCATTAAATCCATCCGTCCGTCCGTCCGTCCGTCCATCCATCCATCCGTCCATCCATCCGTCCATCCATCCTCCATTTTCATCAATTTCATCCATCCATCCAGTTTCATTCATTCCATCCTTCCATTTAATTTCATTAATTCCATCCATCCAATTTCATCAATTCATCCATCTAATTTCATCCAATTATATAAATTCGTCCATCCAATTCCATCCAATTTCATTAATTTTATTCAATCAATCAATCAATCAATCAATCATTCATCCAGTTTCATTAATTTCATTCAATCCATTCATCCATCCATCCATCCATCCATCCAATTTCATTAATTCCATCCATTCGTTCATCCAATTCCATCCAATTTCATTTATTTCATGAATCCAATTCTGTCCAATTTTATTAATTCCATCCATTCGTTCATCCATTTATCCATCCAATTTCATTCATTCATTCATTCATTCATTCATTCATTCATTCATTCATTCAGTTTCATCCATCCATCCAATTTCATTAATTCCATCTGTCCGTCCATCCGTCTGTCCATCCAGTTTCATTAATTCCGTCCATTCTTCCATCCAATTTCATCAATTTTCTTAATTTCATAAATTCATCCATCTTATTCCATCCCATCTGATTCTCCACAATCACTAAAAACTGTACAGCTACAGTAAATCTCTGTCAGTGTTTTGTGGATCATCTCTCAGTCTCTCCTGTGTCTGTGTGCAGGAATGCTAATATCAGCAGAAGGTTTTCTATTATTAACGTGTCTCTGTCTTTCATTTGTCAGTTCAGGCTGGGTGTGGTGGATCTGCAGCCGGTGCCGGAGCCCACTGAAGTCATCCGGGAGCTCATTACTCACGGCCTGGAGCAAAGCTCACGTCTTCAGGCCTCAAACCAGCACCTGCTGGAGGAGAACCAGAAGCTAAGGAGAGAACAGCAGCACATGACTGAAGAGTAGGTCTACCTCCAGGTCTCACAACACTGCTGCTCTAATAGAGCTTTTCACTCATTAAGAGGATTTATAAGCTAGTTCAACCCCTCAGGAGCTTCTAATAGGGTTTTGGAATAGCGGTTTATGATTTATGAGTATGTTTTGGTCTCTGTGGTTAGCATTAGTCATAATTCAACATAACATAAGTCATCCCTCAAATGCTGTTTTTGTTTTTATTTTTTACCTTTTATTATCCCATTCCCAGTCCATCCATCAGCCATCCATCCCAATCTATCCTTAAATCCCCATCATCCATCCTTCCTATTTCATCCCATTCAGACATCCATAAGTCACATCCAATCTTATTACATTTATTAAAAAATATACATCCATCCATTTCGGGTATCCATCTTTTGTCCAATCCAGTCCCTCTATCCATTCATCCATTCAATTAAATCCATTATCAATCCGTCCGTCCGTCTGTTCGTCCGTCAAATTTAATTCAAGTAGTCCAATTTATCTTATCCAGTTCAATTCATCTAATTCAATTCCAATGCATCCATCTAATTTAATCTATCCATCCTTCTCAATCCATCCATCTCAATCCATCCTTTTCAATCCATCCATCTGAATTTATCCAATAGTTCTATTAATCCAATCCAATTATTCAAATTTAATTCATCCTGTCCAATTGAATTCAACCAATCCAATTGAATTAGTCATTCAATTCATCCATCTCAATTAATCCAATTCAATTCATCCAGTTCAATTAATCTAATTCAATTCCAATCCATCCATGCGTCCATTCAATTTAATCCGTCCATCTCCATCCATTCATCCCAATTAATCCAATTCATTTCATCCACTCCTATTGAATACATTAAATTCATCCAATTCAATTCATCCATTTCAATTCAATTAATACATTACAATACAATAAAATACAATACAATACAATACATTACAATACAATACTATTCAAGCTATCCATCTCAATCCACCTATCTCAGTCCATTCATTCATCCATTCATTCATCCATCCCAATTGATCAATGTCAATACATCCATCCAATTCATCAAATTCAATTCATCCAGTTCAATTCATCTAATTTAATTCCAATCCATCCATGTTTTCATTCAATCCATCCATCCCAATTCGTACAATCCAATTAGTCCAATTCTATTCATCCAATCCTATTGAATTCATTAAATTCATCCAATTCAATTCACACAAAACAATATAATACTATGCTGTGCAATTCAATTCAATTCATCCAATTAAATTAAGTTAAATTCAATTCATTAAATGCAATACAATGCAATGTAAAACAGTTCAATTGAATTTATCCAATTAAATTAAGTTCAATTCAATTCTTCCAATTCAATTCAATACACCTATTCATCCATCCATCCAATTCAACCCAAACACTTTTGTTTTATACAAAAGGCAATTTTTTTAGATGAAACAAATTTATTCTTTTGGTGTTTAAAAACTTGACTGAAAGAAAGGTAAATAAGCTACTAATGTGGGGAATATGGTCAGGATACGTGTCTTTATTTCTGTGAATGTCCACTTATTTATTCATTCTTTAACATAATGCCAGATGTAATGTCAGGTCATTGACCTCTTCATGATTCCAGAGAAAGACCGTCTCTTCCTTCTCATCATCTTCTGTCTTTCACAATAAAAGCTGCATTTTCAAACAGTTGCTAAGGAAGTCCAGATACACAAGGTGCTTTGAGTTTGTGTTTACTCATGTTAAAATGGGGGAACTGAATGTAAGTGAGCACAGATCAGCTTTTTTTTTAGGCTGATTGAGTGTACATGACGCATTCAGGAGTGGGTGGCGGAGCACAAGGGAATCCCTGAACAACCTGATGAGGGTTTGCTTTCTTTTCTTGTTCTCCATGTGCTTCAATGTTTCCTCTGTGAGAAACAGCAGCAGTGACATCACCGACCGCCACACTTTCTAACATCTTCCAGAAGCTCAATTATAGGGAATTAGTAATGCGAACCAACACCAACAACACTGGTGCAAATATGGACATTGCAAAAAAAAATATGAGATCAGGTGAGTGGTGGGCGAAATGACCTAAAACTAATATCACGGTATTTTTCATCTTTTGAACGGTGACGGTATAATATCATGGTATTACTTTCAATAGCAAAATAATATACATCTCAAGGAAGAACGGACAAAAGAAAGTCTCACTTCTATCACTCTTTAAAAGTTTTGGTTTGGGTCATTGTAAATGCTCAGTCTCGTTATGAGCTGATCTTCATTTCTCTGTGTTTCTGGAATAAAGCAGGCGAGTCAGCCGCACCAATTTATGAGCAGACAGAGCAGGATTCTCGCGATGACCACCAGCGCAATTCCGCTCTTTGTTATGAGCCGTAGTTTCAGTGTAAACTTAGTAAAGGTGAGTTTCTTTGGCGATGATGTCTACAGTATTAGACTTTATATTTAGCGGACATTTGCGCTGAACACGCGGTGAATGCAACGCAACAAGATTCGGGCACCTTCTCCGAAAACACTCGATTGATCTCAGCTGGCGGATCAACATTTACCTCATGTTATGATCGCTGTCATCTGCGCCATTATTATTATTATAACTTTAGGTGAGGTTTGCAAACCTGTGCACTTTTCACTCTTCAGCCGTTTGCATTTCCTGCAGTAACAAAAGCTCCCTGTTATCTGACAGCGGGAAGCGTTGAGTGACTGACAGCTAATATGAACCAATACAGCAGCAGGGTAGAGCGATTCAGCAAGTTTTTAGAGAAAATCAATCAGATTGCACTACAACCATTATATTCAGACACACAAATGCTCCCAAATATATTATGAGGGCGCATAGATTACATTTCGGGCGCTCATGCGACCAAAATGGTTGCAATTTCGAGCCCTGTAGTATAAGGACATGTATTCAGACCACAACTGAACGTTTGAAGAAAATTGAATGCCTTATTATTTAGAATTAGCTATTATTGATGTAAATGCAGCCGTTCAAGGCGCATAATTGATTTATTACGGTATTGACGGTATTAGAAAATCAATGTCGTGGCGCAATGTCACACCGGTGATGACTATGACACCGGTGTACCGCCCACCCCTAGATCAGGTGTCTGTTGGATAGTTCTTACCAAAATTATCACAGCTTGTGTGCTCTCATATGATTACATTTTTATTTATTTATAAAATTTATGACACATACATACACCAACTCACCCCGGCTGGGTCAGTTGGCATTTCTGTGTGGAGTTTGCATGTTCTCCTCATGTTGGTGTGGGTTTCCTCCAGGTGCTCCAGTTTCCCCCACAGTCCAAACACATGCACTATAGGGGAATTGGGTAAAGTAAATTAACTGTAGTGTATGTGAGTGTGTGCAAAAGTGTGTGGGTGTTTCCCAGTGTTGGGTTGCAGCTAGAAGGGCATCCACTGCGTTAAACATATGCTGGATAAGTTAGCGGTTCGGTCGCTGTGGTGACCCCAGATTAATAAAGGGACTAAACCGAAAAGAAAATGAATGAGTGAGATCTTGGTCATACCGCCCAGCTCTAGTTGAGTGTTTATCTGCTTTAAAACCACCAAAGTAATACAAACACCCCTGCAACTAAACATTTCCACTCCTGTCCATGTCAGCTGTTTAGATCTCTCTGTGTTTTTCTCTCCGCAGGATGGAAAGATACGTGAAGGGAAAGGAGGCGTTAGAGAGAGACCTGTACGGCCGCTTTGTGCTGGTCCTCAATGAGAAGAAAGCCAAGCTCAGAGCCCTGCAGCAGAGGGTCCGAGAGCTGGAGGAGGCTGATGAGGAGAGACCACCGAGGTAAAGAAGAAAATAAAAGACCAGCGCCACATTTCATCATGATCTGTTTCTCACTTCAGCATTTATGTTTTCCCTTTTCCTGTTATGAAACATTTGATATTTCATTAGGTAATCCTATGATCATGATTTTCACTTCCAGTTTTGTGTTGAGTCTCTTTCCTACGATTCAAATTTTTGGAGGTAAAATGAAACTTAAAATGAGCAAAACATCGGTCCTAAAATTAGGAAGGTTTACAGTAGTCAGCAGTTGAAGGTGAACTTTGATGGACACTTTAGATTAGTCCTAAAATTCTTTTTGATCAATTTTAAATATTGACTAATGGACATTCATATTATTAGGCCACTTTATTAGGTACACCTGTCCAACTGCTCGTCAACGCAAATTTCTAATCGGCCAATCACATGGAAGCAACTGACTCTATTTAGGCATGTAGACATGGTCAAGACGATCTGCTGCAGTTCAAAGTGAGCATCAGAATGGGGAAGAAAAGTGATTTAAGGGACTTTGAACGTGGCATGGTTGTTGGTGCCAGACGGGCTGGTCTGAGTATTTCAGAAACTGCAAACCCTAACCCTAACGCACAACCATCTCTAGGGTTTACAGAGAATGATCAGAAATGGAGGAAATATCCAGTGAGCGGCAGTTCTGTGGGCGCAAATGCCTTGTTGATGCCAGAGGTCAGAGGAGAATGGCCTGACTGGTTCCAGCTGATAGAAAGGCAACAGTAACTCAAACAAGCACTCGTTACAACAGAGGTCTGCAGAAGAGCATCTCTGAACACACAACACGTCCAACCTTGAGGCGGATGGGCTACAGCAGCAGAAGACCACACCGGGTGCCGCTCCTGTCAGCTAAGAACAGCAAACTGAGGCTACAATTCACACAGACTCACCAAAACTGGACAATAGAAGATTGGAGAAACGTTGCCTGGTCTGATGAGTCTCCATTACTGCTGCCACATTCGGATGGTCGGGTCAGAATTTGGCGTCAACAACATGAAAGCATGGATCCATCCTGCCTTGTATCAATAGTTCAACTGTATTTTCTTGGCACACTTTTAGTCCATTAGTACCAATTGAGCATCGTGTCGACGCCACAGCCTACCTGAGTATTGTTGCTGACCATGTCCATCCCTGTATGACCACAGTGTCTCCATCTTCTGATGGTTACTTCCAGCAGGATAATGCACCATGTCATAAAGCGTGAATCATCTCAAACTGGTTTCTTGCACATGACAAAAGGTCACTACTCAAATGGCCTCCACAGTCACCAGATTTCAATCCAATAGAGCACCTTTGGGGTGTGGTGGAACGGGAGATTGGCATCATGGATGTGCAGCCGACAAATCTGCAGCAACTGCGTGATGCTATCATGTCAATATGGAGCAAAATCTCTGAGGAATATTTGAAGCCAACCAGGTACTAGTAAGGTGCACCTAATAAAGTTACACCTGGTTTTATATTTTTTTATATATATATATATATATATATATATATATATATATATATATATATATATATATATATATATATATATATATATATATATATATATATATATGGCCGGTGAGTGTAGTTCACAATTAATGATAACTAAAGACAAAAATACATTTGCATTTAGTAATTTAGCAGACACATTTGCCCAAAGCTACTTACAATTGAGGAGGCATTCAGCGATTCAACAAGAATCTTGTTGTACAAAGGAACTCTAAGTGCTCAGAGAATTAACTGCTAGAGTAAGGAGGGGGAGATCTTTTGTGTACAGAGAGAGTGCTTCTACAGGTGGTTTGTCATGCCCACTCATCTGTGTGAAGCACATTTCATAAATGTTTTTTCTTTTGAGATATGGAGTGATTGTTAAAGTGTCTGGTGTAAATGTGCAGAAAAGTGTTGTGTAAAGTGTCAGAGAAATGAAAGTCATGCTCTTTCACCTGTGTGAGGAACACTCAGAATGGCATAATGTTTTGAGGTGTCGTGTGGTGGGGTGAAGGGTTAGGTATGGTGCAGCAGAGGGGGTCCTGTGCTATTTCATAGAATATTATATTGAAAAGGTATTCTTCAGAGGTTTGTGATGTGTAGCTTTTTATTGTTAGAATTCCTACTAATTTGGCATAATATTGTGAAATGTCACATGACCGCTGAGCTCTTGTATTTAAGAAACATTTCTGATTAATGTTGTGAATATTTTTGTAAGAAAGCATAAATTACTTTTCCAATATTCTTTGATTTAATAAGAGTTAAAATAAATATATATATATTTGAAAAAAATCTTTGCATGTGCTCAATAAGATTATTCATGAAACCTGTTCACACCAACTTTACATTAGTTTGTCGTCTGAATGCATTCTGTGTGTGTGTTGTACTTGTTTTGTTCTCTTAGAAAGAAAAAGGCAGATAGGGAAGATCACGAAGCGGTGGAGACGGTGGCAGATAAGAGTCCTGATGAAGAGAGTGATTATGGAGGAAGTACAGAAGATGAACAGGAAGCAGAACCCAAACGCCTCGATCCGAAGCCTCCTGGTGAAGGTGCATTAAAAGAGAAGGTTCATTAAAAGAAGTTTCTTGAATTTTATTTTATTTTTATTATTTTATTTTACTTTATTGATATATTATTTTATTTAGTTTTTATTATTTATTTAGTTTTTATTATTTAATGTTTTTATTTAATTTAAATATTTTATTTTTTTTAATTATTTATTTTATTTTGGTCTATTTTATTTCAATTTTTTTTATTATAATTTAACTTTATTTATTATTATTATTTTTTATTATTTTATTTTATTTTTTATTATTATGTTTTGCTTTTTATTTATTTTCTGTTTTGTTTTATTTTACATTATTTTATTTACTGTATTTATTTTTTTACTTAAAAAAAGTTTCTTTATTTTTGTTTTATTTCATTTTGTTTTATTTTTATTTATTCTTTTCTTTTCTTTTCTTTTTTATTTTGTTTATTTTTTATTTTTTATTTAATTTAATTAAATTATTTATTTTATTTAATTATTTATTTTATTAAATTTTTTTTTTTATTATTATTATGTTTTATTTTTTTATTTATTTTATTTTGTTTTGTTCTATTTTACACTTTTTAATTTTGTTTTTGTTTTTTTTGTTTTATTTAAATTTTTTTATTTAATTAAATTTTCTTTATAAAAATTTTTTGTTTAAGTTAAATTTTAAAAATTGTATAAAATTTTCTTTATTTTTTGTTTTATTTCTTATTTAATTTTTTATTTTTATTTATTCTTTTCTTTTAATTCATTTTATTTATTATTATTATTATTATTATTTAATTTTGTTTATTATTATTATTATTATTATTATTATTATTATTATTATTTAGTTTTGTTTCTTATTTTATTTTATTAATTTTTGTTTTTTTGCATCATCTCTTCACAAGTCTTCCTGGCATTGGTGGAGTGTGTGGTTTGCCAAGCCCACTCACTTGCATGGAGCACACTCATGCATCCTAGTTGTGCTATGCATTGTGTGTATGCTTTACTACAAAGACAGGCCTTTATTCTAGTTTGGAATATCTTAAAGGATGAATTGAATCAGCTTGAGACATGACGCCACTATAGGTGTCTCGAATCTTTATTTTTCGCAGTGCAAAAGTTGCTTACCCAACTATGATGACGTCATCTGCTAAAATTGTTCCTTGGCAACCCAGTGTGCGTTTGTTGTATTTCGACATCAGGCTGTGTTTGGGGGCTCCGTTGAGTCACAGTTTGGAGGCACAGAAAGGGAAATGAGGTGGAGTCGCCACATGATTTAGTCTGAGTTGCTCAATTCCTCTGTTTTTCCCCATGTAAACCCTGCAGAGTCAGAAAAGTGAAGCGCACCACCGTCAGAAAAGCCCCTTCCACAGTCACGTGACGCTGTACACAGTGTGAATTGTAGTGTATGGTTGCTAGGTGTGATTCGTCTTGGTTTAGTTTCTCAGACGGAGCCTTTTGAGCTTCAATTATTGTCCTCTTCCCTCCTCAAGCCAGTGGTGTGTGTGTTTGGGAATGTTTTTGTGCTTAAAGAGATTTTACACGAAGGGTAATTTAAGTCTTTTTAATGTGGTTTGGTTGTTTGTTGCACAAAATAGCGAGTTTAACTCATGTAGTTTATAGTATTATCTGTTTATTGCAGGGGTTTTTAAACTTTCAGGACACATGCCCCCCACATTTTGCCCCCCCCGTCCCACCCCCAAAAAGATAATACATGGGCAAACATCATTCACATATTATTTGCTCTGTTTAAAGTGCATAGCATGTATAACACTGAAACATAAATGTATAGCTTACCTGATCCCAGCAGTAAGTGCTTTTACTAGCAGAGGGGTTTGTCTGCTCATCTTTTGTTTTTGACCTCTTAATGCTAATTCTTTACGTTGAAAAAAGTCAGCTGGTTTTTCTTTGTAAGTGATGCACCAGTTCTACAGGTTTGCAAGGACCTCTGAACATACAACACACTGTGAACGTGGTTCGTTATTAATCGTGATGCATGTGAATCTGCATTTTCTGTACTGTTCATCACACAGTACTTCCGTCGCTTTGATGCACACAGGCCTTTGGCTTTTGCAGTGAGCGTTAATCCTTTCTAAGTGGAGATGCCCATTGACATGTAGGGTTGGTCATCATCAGTTTGCTGTAATGCTTCAGAAGGTCACTCGTCTTCTTTTACTCGTTGTCAGACAGCTCGCCGGTTTTACCTTCATCATCATTCGTTTTAAAGAGCCGCCAGTCCATTTTTGCATATATTTAACTTGATTGCATTAACTCTACAATAGGTACCTACAGTAGTTAGCTGTGGGACTAATCAGATTGACTCTAGTGAACGCATAAAAATCGCCATCATACTTTACTTGAGAGCACAGCTCAGGTTCTTGCACACCCCTTAATAACTGGCGAGCCCCACAGGTTGAAAACCCCTGGTTTAGTGTATTTTTACCCCTAAGACATTAAAAAGCTTTCAAATATTTTTGTGTTTTGGGTGCTCAGTAATTGCATGAAATCACATTGATTATATAAAACTAATGGCATAAAAACACACATAACCTAATATTGTTCAATTTAAGCCCTTTTGTTTTTGATTAATGTTGGAATATTGGGATTAACCTCATATGAATGAATGGAGTTTAATTAAAGTCCTTTGCATTGTTACTTAGTATATGAAATATATAATTAATACATATGGACTATAGATCAAATGAAACTAAATGTTTGTTTTAATAAAACTACATAAGAATTACTTTAAGCTTTTTTCAAACAAATTACACCCAACTGCTGGGTTAATTTCTTTAAATTAAATAAATGATACCAAATTTAACCCAATGTTTGGGTTAGTCTATATTTTACCCAGTTTAAATAACCCAAATTTTACTCAGTTTTATTAACCCATATTTTACCCTACTTTAATTAAGCCATATTATATCCAGTTCGGTGTTTCCTCTTGGATTTTTTCCAGCTGTGGCGGCAGGCCTTTTTTTTTACACAGATCTACCAACTACCTGTGGTGTTATTTCAATGACAAATGTCGTGAGCGCAGTATTAGAAGTCGAGATCACATTTATGTAATAGCCTACGAGCATGTGAATCTCTTTGCTTGCGCGCTGATTTCCTCTGCTCGTGCACAAAACTTCTTGCACGCCCCCTCAAATATAAGCCGCTTCAAGAGCGCGCAGATCTTCTTGTGCGCTCTCAAATAAACGCTGCTGAGTGCGATTTAGCTTGTTTATGTAACGAGTATGTCTCCAGCATTTATTAGGAATATTTATGAATGTCTCCAATAGACCTACAGAGCAGTATTAATGCATCCTGAATTAGAGTAAAACAGCTATACGTCGTGTTTTCTGGCCTCACGCATCACGCACCTGTCAGCTAGTCAGTCAGTCAGCACGTAACCTTAAAGGGTTAAACAAATGACGCACAGCACTACTACTGTTACAGAAAAGTTTGCGCTGTTATAATTCACTCACATTTTAATATGTTTTGATGCGATTATCACCCGCTATTAAAAAAATTCAATGTTTTGAATGAGAAGCTGTGATGTAGCCGTGGCTGGATGAATTTTGCCATGGCGCCCCGCCATGGAAGAATGAATGTAGCGGAAACCATGCATTTGAACAACCCAGCATTTCATAGAGGGTATCATGTAGTCAGAACTGGCACACATTCACATGTTTCATTCATATATTTTTTTTTCAGCCTAGTCTTAGACTGCAGGATGTTCAAAGTAGTCGTGTCACAGATGTTTCACACTGCATGACTATCTGGGCTAGCGTTTTGTCGCTCTTTGTTTACACTGCAAGATAAATCAGCGTCAGGAGGTTTAACACTGCATGACTTTACAATAGAAGAATCACTGACAACTTTATCTCACAAACACACAACTGCGTCTCACAACCAAACACAGAAGAGACATGGAAACAATGTGAGGTCACGCAGTATATCTTTTATTAACTACATAATGAGAAAGAAGCCTTTAGTGGGCCAGGACATATATTCTGCTCACCTGGCTTTTGAAGGGAATTAGCAATTTCTCTCAAACCTTTTTTCTTTATCGACCCGGTTGTGCTATTGCGCAGATGACACGTCAAACAGACACGGGTGCTCCTGCCAAATTTACACTCGTTTTTCCTTCATTTCATGAGCCCAAATAAACTGAAAATGAGCTCTTTTAACTTCTCCCCCTATCTCCAGCTGGCCTGCAGATATACCCACACTAGTGAATGCTGCTCTCTCATTGGCTGTAGGCGATCGCCGATGTTATTTTCAGGCAAAACTCATTTCACACAGCATGATTTGAATCACCGACAGCTCCAGATATTTAACACGCCAAATATCTCACAGGCGTCTACGACTCATCAGCAAATCTCTCATATCGTGTCCTTGATAGTTCACACTCAGTGATTGTTACTCGCGTTAACAAGCACTGGTTTGCCTGTGATTTCAGCCATTTGACTGCAATTTCAGTGAGTCAAAATCAGGGCTAAAGTCATGCAGTCTGAACTCAGCATCAGGCCAATTTCTTTTATTCAATTTACCTATAGCAGGAAACCAGCGCACCCGGAGGGAAACCCACACTCACACGTGGAGAACATGCAAACTCCACACAGAAATGCCAACTGACTCAGCTGGGACTCGAACCAGCGATCTTCTTTCTGTGAGGCCATTGTGCCAACCACTGCACCACCGTGGCACCCCATTTACATGTTTATCAACTAAATTCAATCCCAAAATGCACAAAATAATTCATTCATTCATTCATTTTCTTTTCGGCTTAGTCCCATTATTGGAACCACCAACTTATCCACCACATATTTTACGCAACGGATGCCCTTCCAGCTGCAACCCATCTCTGGGAAACATCCACACACACTCATTCACACTCATACACTATGGACAATTTTAGCTCACCCAATTCACCTGCATGTCTTTGGACTGTGGGGGAACCCAGAGCACCCAGAGGAAACCCACTGGAATGCAGGGAGAACATGCAAACTCCACACATAAACGCCAACCGACCCAACAGAGGCTCGAACCAGCGACCTTCTTGCTGTGAGGCGACAGCACTACCTACAGTAATTGCTTTGATTTTACAATTAGTATTTTGACACCTAACAGTGCACCGTACATTGCCTGGGTCAAAATAACCCGTATAAGAGTCAAATCTATGCTTTATTTCTGTGTCTCTGATAAGTGAAAATGCACCAGAATGTGTTATGAGGGTTAAACTAATGGAGACGTTACACACTAACTACTGTCAAAATGCTAATAGCAGATGAAATTCTTTGCGATTTTGATTTCTCCCACTGTGCTATGCTGTCGTATCACATGCGACCGATGCAGTCCTGCAGTTTTATTGCAGTCACGCAGCATGCAAGATGCTAAATGTTGATGTTCGACATGTTTTTAATGCGTTTATGATGTTGATTGTGTTCGCAGAATCCTATCCTGGCCGTTAGCCTGCGAGAACCTCCATTAATCCTGTTCAGAGTCATTTATACAAGCAAACATTCACAAATAACAGTAAATCATCTCCTCCTTTGTTTTTTGAATGGCTGAAAGCATCATATTGGCAGCAGATGACTATGGAGCTCATAGTTAGAATGAATTGGCTGAAGAAGAAAGTATTAAAGCTGCATTATGCATTTCAAATAAATCTGAGGAATTGAAATACAAATAAATAAAATCCAGAAAAATATTCAAATTATATGTAAGTTAATAATATAATAGTAATACTTATGCATCTAATTATAATTTATTATTAAAAAAAGTGTACATAAAATTTTAATGAACAGATATAATCAAGAGAAACAAGAACGCATTTAAAGGGCACCTATGGTAAAAAAATCTACTTTTCAAGCTGTTTGGACAGACATATGTGCATGTATGGTGTATAGACCGTCATATTGGGGTGATATAAACACACCCAGTGCTTTTTTTCAATTCAACAACATGAAAAACGGTGGACCAATTGGAGCTGTTTTCAAACCGACCGCAACTTTACGTAGGAGAGCGGTCCCCCCGCCCACCAATATTGATTGACAGGCGCGTCATCATATCCTCAGTTTGTTGATTAACGTCCGCCATTTTCAGCGTGAGTTGAAGCGATATCACTAAAGGAACACGCTAGCTCTATTTTTAGATGCAAGGCTCATTGGGCTCAACACAAGATCAATATTCTCCACATTATCGCTCTAATCAGAACTATTGGTTGTATCTTTAGGTGGGTTTGCAAACATGTGTACTTCTCATTGAGTCTACCTTATACTTCAGCCGTTTGCATTTCTCGTGATCCCAGAAGCTCCCTGTGATCTTAACTAGCATGTGTTTTAGAATTCTAAACATAGGTTTCTATCAGGGTACACTCAAGTCGACGGCTGGGCACCGCGGACCGCTGCAGAAACCTATGTTTAGAATTCAAAAATGCGTGGCGCGACGATCCGGGACACTTCATGTTTCTGCCGTGCCACAGAGAGTGTCTGGTGTGCCGTGTCGCGGCTTCGAGCGGCGCATCCGGTGCCTCAGTCAAAGTTAATTCAGTGTGTGTGGTTATCAGTCTCGGTGTACAAGCTCGGCACTTGAAACTAGCACACAGTTGGCTGTAAAACTGTACAAAGACACAAATGATTTTGTACTCTCTGCTTGGTCTGTGTCAGAGTCGTACATGTACGACTGAATATTGATCTTCTCTCTCCTTCTCCTTCTGCCTGTCAGACTCTGTTGCAAACTCAGAGCGGGTGAGCTCATGGCCCCGCCCCCTTGTTACGTTGGTGGGAAGCTGAAACTAATTTACATGTGAAGCAACACACCCCTAAATCAGCGAGCTGTGGACACGCCCCCAACATGACACTTTTTAACACATTATAATAAAAAAATCTGAATTGTGTTTTAAACTGAACCTAAACTGGCACACTCAGAAGAACCAGAATATTAATATTAAATCAGAAAAAAGAGGTCAA
The DNA here is from genome assembly GCF_903798145.1 of Danio aesculapii. Taxonomy (NCBI): domain Eukaryota; kingdom Metazoa; phylum Chordata; class Actinopteri; order Cypriniformes; family Danionidae; genus Danio; species Danio aesculapii. The sequence continues at coordinate 43,218,403 of NC_079444.1, forward strand.
CTATGTGCCCTTTAATTCTTTTGCTCCATGCGCTTTAGACATCGTGCTTAGATCGTTAGAATTGAGTCCATTGAGTCCATCTCCATGTTTTGTCTCTCAGAGATGCCAGAATGCAGCCCGATGGACGATAGTCTGAATGACATCACAGACGTGGCTCCGTGCCGTAAACGCCGCCATCGGCACCTGCAGCAGATGGAGGCTCAAGCCAAACGCAAAACACTGGAGCAGCCGCACACATCCAGGTATCACATTCACACTTCCTCCATCACCTTCTCCGCTCCTAAAGGCCTGCTATCTAATGTTGCAAGATATTTCCCATAAACCCCTGCGACTGCGGCCACACTGCAAAATGTAATAATAAAGTTTACACGTTTAAAGCAATAGTTTACCCAAAAATGAAAATGTACTCACTATTTGCTCTCGTTACCGTTTGCTCACTGTTTACCAGAGGTGGGTAGAGTATCCAAAGTCTATACTCAAGGGTAACACTTTACAATAACTACACACTATGAATCATTTACTAAGCATTAGCATCTAGTGAATTCATTATTTGTTAAGCATTAACTCTACATTAATAAATGTTAGTAAGCAGTTTATAAATACAGCTACAAATGCTGTGTTCTTCACTTATACGCACCTATATAATGTGCTTAATAATTGTATTTTCATACTTAGTTAATGATTTATTTTTCATTACTAAATTAAGTATCGCATTATTTACAAACCAGTTGTATTTAAGAGTAGTTGAGGGTTTTTAGGATCATTCAGAATGAGTTAGTAAATGATTAATAAACTATTGAAATCAACGTTTATATATCTTATTATTCAGGCATATATTAATAGTTAACTAATATGTTAATAAATGCTTTATTAACTCAACTTCATGCAGTTTTCTGACCTAATCTAAAGTGAGGACTATTCATGCTTTATAAATCCCTTAAAAATGACAAATAAAGGCTCAGAATCAAATGAACAATAATCTTTGCAATCTCTTATAAAAAATAAAATGACTGTAAAGTTTAAGCATTGCTGAATAACAGGAGTCAAAATACAACATAAAACTGCATAAACAACAACAACAGTATAATAATTTAACAATATAATAAGATGCAATGTTTAAACTCTACAGTTATTTTATTTTAGATAAATTTGCAAAGATTTATTTTTCATTTGAAGTTCAGTTTTATTTGTGTATCTTTAAATGAAAAGGAATGAATAATGTCATTTTTCCTGTTTAGAGTTTAACTGAGCCTTTATTTGTCATTTGTAAGGGATTTATAAAGCATGAATAGTCCTCACTTTAGATTAGGTCACAAAACTAGATGAAGTTGAGTTAATAAAGCATTTATTAACATACATAGTAACCCTTAATATATGCCTGAATAATAAGATATGTAAATGTTGATTTCAATAATTTATTAATCATTTACTAACTCATTCTGAATGATCCTAAAAACCCTCAACTACTTTTAAATACAACTGGTTTGTAAATAATGCAATACTTAATTTAGTAATGAAAAATAAATCATTAACAAAGTATGAAAGTAAAAGTATTAAACTCATTATAAATATGTTTGTAAGTCAAGAATTGAGCATTTGTAGCTGCAGTTATAAACTGCTTACTAATGCTTATTAATGTAGAGTTAATGCTTAACAGATAATGAATTCATTATTTGCTAATGCTTAGTAAATGATTCATAGTGTGTAGTTATTATAAAGTGTTACCGAAATGGGTTATTAGAAATGAGTTATTATAACTATCGAAATGTTTTGATAAAATCTTTGTTAAACAGAAATTGTGGATGTACAGATGGGCTAATAATTCTGACCTCAAAATAGATATATATTATTATTATTAAAAAGACATCGCATTATCAAACTATGCTTGTTGACATCTTGGAGTGACTAAACTTGAGGCCGGGGGTGACCTGGTCTGATAAACTCACTGCAAAGACAGCGTGATCATCCTTCTCAGAACCACAGATGGCCATGGCGTGACCGCAGTATAAACTCACACGTCTTTCTTAACTTCAGCCATCATTCCAACATAGGAAAGCGGAAGATGTGTCTCTATACCTTTTGCGACACAACCTCTCCCATGCGGCAATATTTGCAAACAAGTCATATGAATCATATTGATTATCATTTGACAGTTACGGAGCAATGCCGCCAAATGTAGCGGCGTAGTACTGATTTTTCTCTAATAATTTACTTGAGTAAGAGTTCAAGTACACATTTTTAAATGTACTCAAAAGGTACCTTTACTCAAGTAAATGTAACGAAGTAAATATGATTAGTTACTAGCCACCTTTTACCATTTACTCACTATAACATTTACTTCAATTTAAGCACATTTAAACAATAATAACATAAAAAAATTACTGTAATATTAAATATTTCATCTAAAAATCACTACATTTGGAATTTGATTATATGTAATCCAGAATAAATGATGAGTTCATCCAAAAATGAAAAGGTACTCGCTATTTACTCACCCTCAAATGCTTCCAATAATATTAATATCATGTTTGTGCCTTATATTTCTCTCGAAAAGTAAACTCAAAATGTGTAATTTGCTGTTCATTCAAACAGCTTATTTAAATTTAGTCAAAACAACACAATTCTTGAGGTTTTGGGGAGACAACTTGATTGTTTTATGTTCACTCCACTTAAATTTGTAAGAACTAAAAAAGGTTTGCAAAAGCTTCACTTAATTCCATTATGTTGTCCCAAAAACAAATCGATTGTGTGGACACCAGAAATTTTTTATACCTTGTTAGGAAATAAGGATTTTGTTTGAGTTCAGTGTACTGAAATCTCTTAAGTTGACTGAACTGACAACTTAACGATACTCAAGTTTCAGTAATCCTCACTTTCTTGATTAATTATCAACTCAAAGATGATGAGCTAAATTAATTAAATACATTGATGGCGATCAGTCTCCACTAGTTTTCTAAGAAAACTAAATGAATGACTTTTGCAGTGCATAAAAATGTCAGTGATTATTCCGCTTGTCCTATTCTCTGGTGTCCATTTCACACAATCCTGGACGCAGCTTTCTCTCCATCCCTGCAGACAGAAGCCAGTTTCCCAGAATCCTCTTCAGTTTTAAGGAAATTATTGGTCTTTTTCCATGTGTCTTGCATTTATTCCAGCTTAAGCCCCCCTTGGTGCTTGTCTCTCCAGCACTTTTTTATTCATTATTAGAAAATGTGCATCATTTCATCTCCTGGTTTGCCAGTACTTTCTCAGTGGCTTCCATAATTGTACAATAAAAATCCTATGAATGGTTTCTATTTGCATTGAGCAATTTTTCAGGCCCGATGGCACCTGAGGGACGCCAGTCCTAAGAAAACCTGTTGTGTTTGTCCTGAAATACTCACTGTTTTGGAGATTATTTGGTGGTGGTTTTTATTCCGGAGTTGTTGTGTCAGTGTTGTTGTTCCTTGGTGATTCGTTCATGGTTTCCCACAATCTCATCCATCCGGTCCCTTCGTTGGAGGTTTTCTTGGTTATTTTTTTCCTTTGTATGGTTGATTTGCTTGTTTTCCAGTAATATTGGTTGGTTTCTATTGTTTCCGTTTCAGTAATCTGGTAATTTGCTCAGTTAATTGCTTAATTTGTTTGTTCATTTTTCTAGTTGACAAGTTGGTTTGTCAGTTCATTGGTCGGTTTGTTTTCTGGTCATTAGTTTGACTTTAATTGGTTTGTTTGTTTTCCGATTGGTTTGTTTGTTTTGCAGTCAGTTTTCTGATTGGTTTGTTTGTTTTCCAGTTGGTTTTCTGATTGGTTTGTTTGTTTTCCAGTTGGTTTTCTGATTAGTTTGTTTGTTTTGCAGTTGGTTTTCTGATTGATTTGTTTGTTTTCTGGCCATTTGTCTAGTTAATTAGTTGATTTGTTTGTTTTCCAGTTGGTTTTCTGATTGATTTGTTTGTTTTCCAGTTGTTTTTCTGATTAGTTTGTTTGTTTTCCAGTTGGTTTTCTGATTAGTTTGTTTGTTTTCCAGTTGGTTTTTTGATTGGTTTGTTTGTTTTCCAGTTGGTTTTCTGATTAGTTTGTTTGTTTTCCAGTTGGTTTTCTGATTAGTTTGTTTGTTTTCCAGTTGGTTTTCTGATTGATTTGTTTGTTTTCCAGTTGGTTTTCTGATTAGTTTGTTTGTTTTCCAGTTGGTTTTCTGATTGATTTGTTTGTTTTCCAGTTGTTTTTCTGATTGATTTGTTTGTTTTCTGGTCATGTTTTTAGTTAATTAGTTGGCTTGTTTGTTTTCCAAGTGTTTTTTTTTTATTTGTTTGTTTGATTTTCAATGTTTTTTTTTTTTTTTACTGGTTTGTTTGTTTTGCAGTTGGTTTTCTGATTGGTTTGTTTGTTTTGCAGTTGGTTTTCTGATTGGTTTGTTTGTTTTGCAGTCAGTTTTCTGATTGGTTTGTTTGTTTTCCAGTTGGTTTTCTGATTGGTTTGTTTGTTTTCCAGTTGGTTTTCTGATTGATTTGTTTGTTTTCTGGCCATTTGTCTAGTTAATTAGTTGATTTGTTTGTTTTCCAGTTGGTTTTCTGATTGATTTGTTTGTTTTCCAGTTGTTTTTCTGATTAGTTTGTTTGTTTTCCAGTTGGTTTTTTGATTGGTTTGTTTGTTTTCCAGTTGGTTTTCTGATTAGTTTGTTTGTTTTCCAGTTGGTTTTCTGATTAGTTTGTTTGTTTTCCAGTTGGTTTTCTGATTAGTTTGTTTGTTTTCCAGTTGGTTTTCTGATTAGTTTGTTTGTTTTCCAGTTGGTTTTCTGATTAGTTTGTTTGTTTTCCAGTTGGTTTTCTGATTAGTTTGTTTGTTTTCCAGTTGGTTTTCTGATTAGTTTGTTTGTTTTCCAGTTGGTTTTCTGATTAGTTTGTTTGTTTTCCAGTTGGTTTTCTGATTGATTTGTTTGTTTTCTGGCCATTTGTCTAGTTAATTAGTTGATTTGTTTGTTTTCCAGTTGGTTTTCTGATTGATTTGTTTGTTTTCCAGTTGGTTTTCTGATTAGTTTGTTTGTTTTCCAGTTGGTTTTTTGATTGGTTTGTTTGTTTTCCAGTTGGTTTTCTGATTAGTTTGTTTGTTTTCCAGTTGGTTTTCTGATTAGTTTGTTTGTTTTCCAGTTGGTTTTCTGATTGATTTGTTTGTTTTCCAGTTGGTTTTCTGATTAGTTTGTTTGTTTTCCAGTTGGTTTTCTGATTAGTTTGTTTGTTTTCCAGTTGTTTTTCTGATTGATTTGTTTGTTTTCCAGTTGGTTTTCTGATTAGTTTGTTTGTTTTCCAGTTGGTTTTCTGATTGATTTGTTTGTTTTCCAGTTGGTTTTCTGATTAGTTTGTTTGTTTTCCAGTTGGTTTTCTGATTGATTTGTTTGTTTTCCAGTTGTTTTTCTGATTGATTTGTTTGTTTTCTGGTCATGTTTTTAGTTAATTAGTTGGCTTGTTTGTTTTCCAAGTGTTTTTTTTTATTTGTTTGTTTGATTTTCAATGTTTTTTTTTTTTTACTGGTTTGTTTGTTTTCTGGTCTGATGTTAGGTCAATTAGTTAGTTAGTTTGTTTGTCATCCAGTAAACATTTTCATTTTTTTTTTTTTTGGTCATTTTTCTATTAAATTAATTGTTGTGATTTTGTTTTCCAGTCAGTTTTCTGATTGGTTTGTCCGTTTATTGGTCAGTTTTAAAGTTAATTAGTTAGATTGGTTTTTTTTTGTTGGTTTTCTTATTGGTTTATTTGTTGTCTGTTAATTTTTTCAGTTGGTTAATTTGTTTGTTTACCGTCAATTGTCTGATCGCTTTGTTTGTTTTCAAGACATTTTACTATATAATTTGTTTGTTTGTTTATTTTCCGGTCAGTTTTCTGGTTGGTTAGTTTGTTTTCTGGTTTTTTTTTTTTAGTTAATTAATCCGTTTGCAGTCAGTTTTTAACTAATTTGTCTAGTTAATTAGTTGGTTGGTTGGTTTTCCAGTTGGTTTTCTAACTTGTTTGTTTTCAGCTCTTTTTTTTTTAGTTAATAATTTTTCTGATTGGTTTGTTAGTCATTTCTCGTCATTTCTATGTTTATTAGGTTGGCTTGTTTGATTTCCAGTTTGTTTGTTTGTTTATTTTCATTTTGCTTTATCAGTTAATTGGTTGGTTTATTTAATATTTATTTTCAGATTGTTTTCTGTTTTCAGTTTGTCTTTCTGTTATTTTTTCTGGTTTAGTTTGTTTGATCAGTTTGTTTATTTGTTTGCTGGTTGTTTTCTGCACAGTTTTTTTTTTTTTTTTCTCAGGTTGTTTTTTCTAGACCTGAAAAATCAGAATACTATTTTCCCCTCCCAAAAGTCAAGGAAATGTCTGTGGAGTTTCAATAGTCTTTACCTAATTGTTTTGTTTTAAATCTTAATTGTTCATCATAATTTACTCTGGAAAATCATGTAATACAACATGTGAAAATGTACCCTACTTCACTTTTAAATGGTTTTACTTTATGAATATGTATAACACTTCACTTGATAATTTTCTGTGAAATATTGATCAACTCAAAAATAGCCCAATGTCTGTGAATGTATTTGTGCTTATTAGTATATATACTGTATGTTTAATGCAATTGATTTATTAACTGAGCCACATTGTGAATCTCTTCAGTTGAGTTCCTCCCTTTGAAATGAGTTGCCAAATTAGACAGTAGATAGACATGCAGCACACTGGCATTTGGAACACAGCCCGTGTCTTTTTGTGTTGGCTGACAAATCTGAAAGTTTCTTAAGTTGGCAGACATATCCAAAAGACAGTTTGGCTTCATACTGTATTGACGTTATGCTGGGATATGATGATTTAAGAGGGTCTTTTAAAACCTGCTAAAAAACAAGAGTGTTTGTGTGACCGAGTAAATGTTTAAAAGTGTGTGTAGTCTCCTAGTGTTAGAGACTGCTCTGTATATGCTCAGATGGATGACGTTTGCAGGTCGCGGTGGTCTATGACAGAATGGTGCCTTTACGCCAGATGGTTTGTGTGTCAGGTGTTGAGGGACACTGAGAGTTTGCGTGTTCTGTTATGAAGCAGGATCTGCCACCACGGTAAGACTTTCCAAACGTTCAGAGACTTCTGTGGCATGTAGATCTTGGCTAAAAAGAATTAGTATATGGAGTTATAAGATATACAGTATGGCAGAATTATAAGGTATGTTAGTCAGTTGTTCGCACAGAATCAAGCCTAACAGGTTTATTAGCAGCTGTGCTTTATTCTGTCAAAACCATTTTTATTCATTTTCTTTTCGGCTTAGTCCTTTTATTAATCCGTGATCACCACAGCGGAATGAACCGCCAACCTTTCCAGCACGTTTTACACAGCAAATGCCCTTCCAGCTGCAACCCATCACTGGGAAGCACCCATACACACTCATTCACACTCATACACTGCGGAAAATTTAGTTTGACCAATTTACCTTTACCACATGTCTTTGGACTTTGTGGTGGAAACTGGAGCACCTGGAGGAAACCCACGCAAACACAAGGAGAACATGCAAACTCCACACAGAAATACCAACTGACTCGAACCAGAGACCTTCTTGCTGTGAGGCGATCGTGCTACCCACTGCGCCACCATGACACCTTTATTTATTTATTTCATTGTTATTTATATCATTGTTTTTATTTATTATTATTTATTTTTATTATTTATGTATTTATATTAATATTTATTATCTATTTATTTTTATTTATTTCGTTTTTATTTTTTATTTATATTATATTATTTATTTATCATTTTATTATATATTTGTTTTTAAGTATTTAAATTAGTATTTTTTATTTATCTATTTTATTATTATTATTATTATTATTTAATTTTAATTATTTATTTATATCATTTAACTTTCTTATTTTTTTATTTATGTATTTAAATTAGTATTTTTATTTATCTATTTTATAAATTTTGAATATTATTTTTAGTTTATTTATTTATTTATTTTTTGTTTATGTTATTGAATTTTTTATTTATTTATTTTATTATTTTTAATTTATGTATGTAGTTTTTATTATTATTTTATTTTTAATTAAATTTATTTATTTAATTATTATTTATTTTTTTATTTAAATTCTTTCAAACATTTTCAAGCGCTGTTTGAGATTTTTTTCAATACCATTTAAACATAATAGTTTTAGTAACAATTTATTTATTTTATTTTTTTATTTTATTTATTTATATTAGTATTTTTTATTTATCTGTTTTATTTAGTTTTATTATTTAATGTTTTATGTAATTTATTTATTAATTTTATTTTTTTATTTTTTTATTTAATTAAATATTTTTGTATTTTTTTTTTCAAATATTTCATTAAATTAAATAAATATTATTATATAAGAGCTGTTTAATGAGAACATTTTTTTCAATGCATTTTCAAACATAATAGTTTTAATAACTAATTTCTTATTTTGCAAGTGACAACAGTGGTTTCTTCCATTGACAATCAAAAAATATTTATTAAGGGGAGCTAATAATATTGACCTGTATATTGATTGTTTTTACATAGTTTTTTTTTCTGTTCCAGTCTAACTAAAAGAAATAAGAAGAGAAATAGTGTATCAACAACAGTGTGTGTGCAATATATTATTTGTCTTATTGTTATTATCTTAGAATGTCATACCTCGAATAATTTTGATTGACCAATCAGAATCAAGTATTCCTTGTGATAAGTGTCAATTAACATAATAGAATATTGTATTCATATAATTTAGAATGTGAGTGTTCTAAACTAGAATCAACATTCTAATATTTAAACCCCATCAATTCAAATTATACAGAAAGTGTGTCAGAGTTCAAGCTTCAGAGTTCAGGGAAGAGTAATTGACACTTGTCTATAAATCAAACCATATGGAATTTAAATTCAAATAATTCTGTCATATTTCTGGCTCCATAGTTAATAAGATCACTTACGCCACTTTGCACCAGACAAGTGAAATCCAGCTGGAATCTCTTCATTCTGTTCCTGGAATGAGCTTTATAAACAGCTGTGTGGCTTTGAATGCCTCGGCTAATTACGCTTCATTTTGTGCCTCAGAGAAAGCTGGAACGTTCTTCATGAACGTGACACAAATTAGCGGCGGTGTATCATGAATGAGTCTCGTTTTATGTGGCAGACAGCGTTAAAGGAGCAGTTCAGACCCAAAATACTCCAATTATTTGCTCTCTGTGATGTTGATCCATAACTCAAAGGCATGCTCAGAAGAATCTGCATGTTGGTTTTCATGGACCGTTTCAAGCTTTTAAAGTAGTAAATATATCATATAAATTATACAATGTTGGCTATTTATTGTGGCTACATAGATATTTGTTTTTGTTTCATAAGTTTATTAATGTAAAGTATTGTTATTATTGAGCTGTAAGGCTTAAATTTTAGCACAAATGACTACTATATTAGATTATATATTAGAAATGAGCTATTATTTTATTATTTTACTAATAATTTATTATTACAAATAATAAAATCACCAGTGCTACTTTTGAGCTAGCCGTCTAATCACAGTGGAGGAGGGACGGGACAATACCACTCAACAAATAATCTGCTGAAGACTTTCAGCTTGTAACATCGTGTCTGCTATGACATGCGATATAAGCATCTTTTCCATGCTAAAACGAGTATTTTAACACAAAATTTCTGTTTTCCACGACGTCACAGCAAAACAGCATAATCTACCATAGCAATGATTTCCTCAGGTACAGATTATGTGCTTTAGGGCATGCTCACACTAGATACAGTTGCCTTGAACCGTGCCCAAGCATGATTGTCTTCCTCTCCACATCCCCTCAGCCTGCACTCACATTGCATTTTTTACCTACGAACCAGAGCCCGCTTACATCATCGATGATGCGTCAGTTTAACAGGAAGAAAAGCACTCTCGCTCGGCACAATGGAGATTGCTTTAGTTTGATCATTTTAGTAGTATGGGATACAGTAACACACTCAAATATTTTGCTGAACAGATCGAGCACTTTTGACGCTCATAAATAATTAAAAAAGTCCTCGTGCTTCAGGCATTAGGAGGTTTGCTGAAGGTTTCGCTGTGGTGCAGTGAGGGGTTTACGTCTTTAATAATCTTCAACAGTTTGCATTCATTAAACAGTAAGAATGATTAATAAATCCATATGAAGTCGGCGCCAATGCACTCCAGAGCTCACGGCGAACCGAGTTCGATTCCGCCACGTGGTCCTATGCCGATCCTTCCCCTGTCTCTTCTCCCCATGCTTTCCTGTCAATTCTCTCTACTTTCCCATCCAATAAAGGTGAAAACCCAGAAAAAAGTAATTATAAATAAATAAAAATAAATAAATCCATATGAAACTCCCTTAAAAGTCACGTCTCGTCTTCAGTTTCAGGCTCAGGCGCGCTTTGCACTCACTCTACAAGTATATCGCTCCAAAGCCCAAGTGAACCGCGCTCTGGCACACCTCGCCTGAGTCTGATTAAGAGCACTCACATTTCTCAAATGAACCGGGAAACACAGTTCGGATAGCATGGTGTCAGTGCACCCTTATTCAGTCTTAAATGCTGCCAGTGTGAGTTGAAATATCATTGTATGCAGGGCTGCCAACTATTGGTTTTAGCTTGGAGTGAGAATTTAGGCTCCACCCCTATGCCCCCAATTCATTTATAAATATAGAACAATTATAAATATATTATTTTAATAAATGCTTTTTATTAAACATTTATTATAAATAAGAGTACTATTATTATTATTATTATTATGATTATTATGATTATGATTATTATGATTATTATGATTATTATTATTATTATTATTATTATGATTATTATGATTATTATGATTATTACGATTATGATTATTATTATTATTATTATTATTATTATTATTATTATTATTATTATACTGAAAAAATTTAAGAAATCAATTCTAAATGTAACTGGAAGTAATGTGAAGACACAACTGAAGTGATATGCTAAGTGATATGATATTTGCATAAATATATTAATTTCATTATAATTCATGAAACTCTATAGAACACAAATGTATAGAATTATCTGTTGTGCATTGTCTTATACTTGACTTATGGCTGGGAATTAGGTTTATTCTTACCTCCCTGACTCATCAGCCCTCCTTTCTGCTTCATGCAAAAAAAAAATGATCAGGAGCCTGCTCAGTCAAAATAAGATCATCATCATATTTAAACTTTAGTTTAGGCGACTTCCAAAACTCACTGTGTGCTAACACCTCCATAGGATTTTAATTTGGCATGGGTACGATGTCTATTGTGAAACATTGTGATGGACAATGACATCATCATCGTAGGTGGCGGTAAATTAATTATTTATGAATAATTAATGAATTCATAACGAATGAATTATTTGTAGCCTACCGTTTCAAATACCTGACCCGCATGGTCTTTGTTTTACCCATAACCATATCATAATTAAATAAAGATAAGCTACACACAAATTACCACCTGTCAATCACTTTTTCCACAGGACTCTGGCATGAATAGGCAGTGATCTGTGTCGTAATAATGGCGTCCACAAACTTGATCGGTAAAACAAAAGTGCACAACCAACAGGAACCAACAAACAGTATCTGAGGTTTTCACAAAAATTACTTACAAGCGTGAAAGCGGAAAATTGAAGCAGTGTAGTGACGTTGTGACACGTTACCTGATAGATTCAAAAGACCAAAGAGTCACTAGATAGAGACAAGAATAACTAATTGAACAACTATAGAGAGACGCCATTCAGCGGTACATCCTTGATAAACTGTCCAACACGCACTGCTCTCTGGAGTTTTGTGCTCTAAACACCCTCTGACTGCTGGACTGTGTGTGTGTGTGTGTGTGTGGCCATGTGATGTGTGTTTTCAGCGGTATAGTGTGGACTGAGATCTTTTCAGAAATGCTAGATGAAACACTAGTGTGGATGTGGATCGTGTGGAGTTGTATTAGTGAAAATGGGGCCTGAGTGTGTATTTTTCACGAGCGGGTTGCTGCTGCGACTGGGGTGGGCTGAGGATTGCGATCCAGACTCAGCATCGTGATGATGATGGCGTCGTATATCAAACCAACCCTACACCTCAACATAAAAGGCTGTTATGCCAGTGTTGTGCACGGCACGTTAGCAGTGCAGCGCAGCGCGTTTTTTTTTTTTGCCATTAGTTTTAGTTTAGTTTATTTGTTTACTGGGGTCAATGAACATTAATAAACATTACTGTAAAGTGTGCCAGAATGTGTCTGTGTCTGTAGACCCCTTACTGAATGTTAAAAATGTTAAAAAACATGGCATGCATGTTTACAACCGGGATTCATACCCAGCCTGATCTCACGAGAAAACGTAAGTATTTTACGTTTTGTCAGTTTAGTGGCTAATTCGTACGAATTCGTACGAGTTCAGTCGTACGAAATTGTACGATTTTAAAAAGGAGGCGTGGCACCTAACCCCACCCCTAAACCCAACCGTCATTGGGGGATGAGAAAATCGTACTAAATTGTACGAATTAGATCGTACAAATTAGCCACTAAATCAAAAAGTTACGAATTGCCGTGAGATTGTGTTGTCATACCTCGAGCAGGAACGTGAGCAGCGCGTCAGCATCAAGCAGCAGCGGTGCGAGGTGCAAACGGGTATGTTTTCTACGCAGTTTGTTTTTGATTAAACTACATTGCGTCACCAGCGTTGCTTCGGTTGCAATTATAACAAAAAAAATATTTAGGAGCGATATTTCTATATGAGAAAATGGATGTGTGACGTGAGAATACTGGAAATTGCGTAACTCTCACGCCGAATGCGTGAGAGTCAACAGCCCTGTAATACGTTGCATTTATTGCCATACTACTAAAAGCAGCAGCAGATAGTTCACCTCAGATCTTGAACATACAATAAATGCAGGACAAAAACGCTTCGGTGGACACTGACTCGCATTGTTTTGTAAGTTGTTTTTAGTTGGTCTATTTGTTTGCCAGTTATGTGGCTAATTGGTTGGTTTGTTGAATAGGTTTTTAGTTTGTTTAGCTTTTGTGTGTGTGTGTGTGTGCGTGTGCCTCGTATTCCTCACATTGTTAGGATAAAATAACGACACAATACCAGCATTTTTTTTTCCGTTTTATTGGTCGCCAATAGGAAGACAGCTCATAAATCACACAGAATGAACTATTTTGAAACTAAAACTTGCAGAATATACAGAAATATACAGTATAAACATATGTAGGTGTATTGGAAGTCCTTGTGAAGAAAGCTGTGGTAGTGTGTGTACACACGTGTGCTGGTTCACCCTGTTTTCTAGTTGGTTAGTTGTTTAGTTTCTTTGTTAGAAAAGACGATCAATTCCAAATATGTGCTGAAAACAAACATTACCAACATTCTCTAAATGTTTTTCACATCTGATCAATTCAGTGCGTCCTCTATAAAACTATTACAAATGGTGTTTGAACTGTAGCGTGCATATAGAGCAGGTGTGAAAGCAAGATCACTAATGAGTGAAGATCATGAACACATTCAGTGTTCAGACCTCCAGCACCTTTCATGCCAGTGTGTCCATCTCTCTGCCAGCGTCTCTGGAGGAATCAAAGAGCAAATGGCCTCTTTTTTATCGCCAGTTAAAGGCTCTCTGTGGGCATCAAGAAATTCACCAATAGCAGCTTCCCAGCAAGCAAAGTACAAGTCATTGGAGAGAAACAAGAATCAGTGCCACGGTTTTTTCTTCCCCGCAAACAAACCACACAATCGCTGCTGTCCACAGATGGTGAGACTCTGTGCCATGACATCTGCTCTAATAAAGGCCATTTTTAAAAGCATCTCCCCTCTAAAGGCTGAAAAGAGGCAGACAGCATTTGTTTATTCAGTTCAAGAACCATGCGTTCAGGTCTGCTGTTCATTTGGCCACTTTTTTATATCAGATCTTTTAGTAATGCACATTTGTTAGGAGCAACAATGGAAGGCTGGGCGTTTTTCATCTTTTTTGTAAGTTCATTGGGTTATTTAAGATCACGTGAAATGAAAATAATGTTTTTTTTGTCAAAAAGATGTTAAATATGTATGTTTCTATATTTAACAAGACATTGCAAATTCTCTTGTAAAAAAAAAAACTATAAAAAAACAACAACAGTATGTCATAAACCGTGTATCATTTTCAACATTAGAATATTAAAAGATCAGTTAAATCTAACCACCGAGCCACCGTGCCACCAATATATCAACTCTCTGAAAAGTTATAACGTTTAAAGTGTACACAGACAAACAAACAGAGAATTCACTGACACAGTGTTTCCTTCCAGGTCGAAGAGAAGAAAGTCAAAAGAGTATTAGAGGATTCACAGATGCATCAGAACTTAGTGAATTGTTTTGATGATGAAGAGGAGAAAGACAGGCAGGGTGAGCCTACAGATCAACACACAACAGACAGCTATATTAATATAAGTTTGCTAGCGTTCACTGGTCTGATATTCAGGACATGTTTTGATTTAAAGGGAATGAAATATATTAGGATTTGCATTTGACACGACTATGAAAAGTTTCATGACTCACCAATATCCTCAAATTTAATTCACATAATGCAGTATACTGTCTTGAAATTTAGATTTGATTTACCTTTTGTTAAAATCCAATACAGCGAACGCTCCTTTATAAATGTGCTTGCAAAATAACAATAATAATACATATATTTTAATAAACTATAATATAGGGTTTTTTTGGACTGGAATATAGTTGCATTGCATTATTTAAGAAGTTCTGTTATGTAAAAAGTTATTTTCAGAATTTGCTGATGATTTCTGAAGTTCTCCCGTTAAGATCTAATTCTGCTTGGTAATGTTTAACCCTCTAACTAAGACATGGTGTATTTGAAGCTTCCTTTAATACTTTAAACCGGGGCTGTCAAACTCAATTCCAGGAGAGCTGCAACCCTGCACAGTTTAGGTCCAACCCTAATTAAACACAGCTGATCAAACTAATTAAGTCTTGTTTGAAACCTACAGGTAAGCATGTTAAAGCAGGGCTGGAGCTAAACTGTGCAGAGCTGCGGCCCTCCAGGAATTGAGTTTGACATCCCTGCTTTAAACTGTTGGTTCTGTATTATAAGTGTTGCTGATGTTAAGTGAATTGATTGAAATGGAACGGTTTGATGTTGTGGCAGTTAAGTTGAAGTTAACTTGAGAGTTCAGTGTGTGAACCAAACCTGTTTGCATCATTCTAATAAAATCATCCATTTGTTGACCTCTTCATATATGGATTTACCTATGTAAAGCATGTATTTGCACTTATACTTCACATGAGGTGTAACATTCACATTTGGGTGATTTACTTTTCCTCATAACTAATAAATAAACATATTACTGCATTTAGATTATTATTTTGTCTTATAATGGGATGTAATGTGTGTATTTGTATAGCGCGTTTATCGTGTATGGTCATACACCCAAAGCGCTTCACAATCATGAGGGAGGGGGTCTCTCCACACCACCACCAGTGTGCAGCTCCACTTGGATGATGCGACGGCAGCCACAGGACAACGGCGCCAGTGCTTCACCACACAGAGCTATAGGTGGAGTGGAGAGACAATGCAGTGCATGGGGATGATTAGGAGACCATGCTGATTAAGGGCAGATGGAGGGAATTTGGCCAGGACACCGGGGTTACACCCCTATTCTTTACCAGAAGTGCCATGGGATTATTAATGACCACTGAGAGTCAGGAGCTCGGTTTAACGTTTCATCTGAAAGATGGCGCTCATTGACAGTATAGTGTCCTCTTCACTATACTGGGGCATTAGGACTCACAGAGACTGTGGGTTGAGCGCCCCATGCTGGTCTCACTAACACCACTTCCAACAGCAACCTAGTTTTCCCATGTGGCTGGCCAGGCTTAGCCCTTGGGCTGCTGGGTGATATGGCTGTGGCTAAAAAAATATGTACAGTTGAAGACAATTATTTGCCCTCCAGTTCTTTTTCAAATATTTCCCATGTGATGTTTAACGGAGAGAAGATCTATTCAACACATGTTTAGATATACTAGTTTTAATAACTACTTTTTTTTGTCTATGCATTTATCACAAGTCATATTATTTTACTAATTGTTTTGTAAGATACTGGTATTCAGCTTAAAGTGACATTTAAAGACTTAGCTTGGTTAATTTGGTTTAACTAGACTTAAAGGGCCACGAAACCCCCCTGTCTCTGCAGGCTGTTTTTACACCTAGTTTGAAAAAGTCAGGAAAGTGGGTGTGTCCAGCTCTGTTTAGGTGGGGGTGTTGGGGGAGGGAAAGAGGGAAGGTTTTGCATAAAAATGGGAGTTTCCGTTTGGGCAAACACTGATTTTCACAGAGGCAAAACAAGCACAGAACCAGGGGAGATAGACAGTGACTGCATTTACGTGGACATCAGTAATCAAATTAATTGCCAAATTATTAATTTGTTGACTTGAACTGCAGTTCGACACTTTCGCTTTCATCCAGGAACATTTGATGCATGCCCCCCTTCACAAACGAGATATTGGATGCGAGCAACTGCTGGAAGAGTGTAGTTTTAATGATACCGCACAATGAATGGGAGAAGAAAAAAACGCAGCTTTTCTCAGTAACTTGGATGCACTTGGTAGGTAGCGTGTGTGTGTGTATAGACTATACGGTCACAAAATGCGGTAAAAATCCTACACAACGGTAATAGTTTGATTGCGGTGTTTACATGTTAACACTCGGAGAGCAGCATTTACAGCAGATCTTTCAGTCTATAATATTGTAGTGATATTAACATTCTGTAAACGGAGTAACTAAATCATTTTGACTAAGGTCTGTCTTTAAAAACTGAAAGAGTACTGCTGATCATACGAACTAACTTTGCCTCTGAATAAACATAAGCAAAGACACTGATCCCACACACTTACCAAATCTGTAGAGACCAGACAATCAACACCAACTGGAGCCATGTCTTTTTTAAAAGGAGATGAGCGGCAAATCCAGATTTCACCATTTCCAGATGTGAAAAGCTCTCGGGTGAAAAATGTTCCTTACAAATGTAGTTCTGTATTTCTGCACTGTAGTCCATACATGACTCCAGCTGCGCTCTCATAGCAGGAAATGAAAACAAAGCCTTAGTTGCAGAACATTTATAAACGCAACACTGACGACCAGTGCCACCAAACAATTCTTCTTCTTCCACTTCTTTTGGCAACACAACGTGGCGTCTCTCTGCCGTCTGAACACTGTAACAGGTAAAACTCGAAACTTCGAAGCTATCATGCATATTAATAAAGTTGCACCTCACTTACAATAGAGCGTGCTGATTGGTTTGAACCAAGTCTTTCTCATGAATTAATGCTGCACACTCAGAGACGTCACGATGTACTCGCCGGTACAGACATCCACTCTCCACGCTGGATTACACGCAAGGATCTAATTGCCGTGAAACAGCTTCAAAAATTCGTTTCAAACCGGAAGAACGAATTTGCTAGAAATACCGCAAAAACAACCAATTTTCACTTGTTGCCTGAATATATGTGTCCTAATAGTGTTTTTAGCTGCATGGGACACATATATGACTTTCAACAGCTCGAAACTAGGGATTTTTCTTTTTTTTTTTCCCCAATTCCTTTTTTATTATATTTTAGCATGTACATACACATTTCCATGTGTCAGATCCAACACAAACCAAAAAACAAACAAATGAACAAACAAAACAAAAGGCTTCTCAGTATTTTACATCAAGATACAATATCACCTCTGTTACTAATCTTCAAGTAAAACATTTCCAAATCCACCACCTTTTAAAAACAGCGTAAAAGGTCCCCAAACTCTATCAAAAATTATGTATTTATTTCTTATCATATATGTTATTTTTTCCATTGTCATGTTTGTTACCATCTCTTTCAGCCAACAGCCTATAGTTGGTGCACATATACTTTTCCAATTTAAAGAAATAAGCCGTTTCGCTTGTAGAATACATATATTCATAAATATATGCTCCGTCTTTTTTAACTTGATCTCCTTGGGATATAAATGAAATAAAAAAATTAAAGGAGACATTGGTATATTAACCTCAAGAATCTTTTCTATAATTTCTTTCACACCTTTCCAAAAGTTCTGTATTCCTTTACATTCCCATATACAGTGGTACAATGTTCCTTTATGGTCCCTGCATCTCAAGCAAGTATCTGGAATATTTTCATTATATTTATGCAGTAAAACTGGAGTTATATAAATCCTCATCAACCATTTATATTGTAACAGTTTCAGACGAGTGTTCATTGTTAGTGATTGAGCTTCCTCGCATGTCTTCATCCAGTCCTCTGTAGAAATATCCTCCTCAAGATCTAATCTCCAAGCTTCCAATTTACAATTTGAAGATTCCTTTGATCCTGACACCAGCATCTTGTATAATGCAGAAATTAAACCTTCACTAAAACAGTCTTTTATTATTACTTTTTCCAAGATAGACAATGATGGCATATCTAGAGAATTATTTTGTGATTTGAGGATAAAATCTCTTATTTGTAAATACTGAAAGAAATGTTTTGCAGGAATATTGTATTTACTAACAATTTCCGCAAATGACATTAGAATATTGTTAACATATAAGTCTGCTATCTTTTTAATTCCCTTCTCTGCCCATATCTTGAATCCTGCATCTAACGTACCTGGTTTAAATTTTTTATTGCCCCAAATTGGACTGAAACAAGATAATAGGGATTTTTCTATAGCAAATGTGAAAAAAAATCTTAAGACCTTAACAAATTATTATTTTTTTATTCCAGCCACACTGAAATAAATATTTTGTCTTCAGTTGGATATACAAATTATACATACAAACATACAAACAAGCAAGCCTTGTTCAGCTGAAAAGATATCACTGCATTACCTTCCCTATAGAGCCCCTATTAAGGGTTTTTGAAAATGATCTTCATGTAGTGTGTAACACAGCTCTAAGTGAAGTGAAATATCCAGCTAAGACTTAAATATAAAAGTGCGCCATGTTTAAAAATATTGATTCATCTAGTCGAGTCGACTCATAGTGGTTCCAATGAATCTCCGCTGTTACGAGTCTTTAGCCGTGCCGGTGTGACGTCGATACGGAACTCAAGCCCCGGCCATTTGTAGCGTGTGCAAACCTGGGAAAATGGAAAGCCCTGTCCACAAACACTGTAGAAAGAAGAAGAACACTGTAGCAGATCCCGGTTTAATCATGTCGCGTAGACGCTGTGCTCCGAAGTGTGAGGGGAAAGTTGGCGTTATTTTCGCTACCCTAAGATGAAGCTGTGAAGAGTCAGTGGTTGAGGTTTATTTTTGCAAAAATACCTCAGGATTATAGACCAGCCTTGTGCTGTGTTCTCGTCATTTTTCTGACGAGTGCTTCTGGAACCTACACACTTACAACAGGGGATTCATCAGCCGCTTGTTAAAGGAAGGATCAGAAAAGACTATTGATGTGTGGGACTTTGTCAGAGCTTGACAGGAACTTAACAGTGCACAGTTCATGGAGCAGTTTCTTCCTCCATTTCACAAGTATAAGTGTGTGATTAAAATGGCTGTCTCCTTGTTTTCTCTAGCTTGCAAATGACCGCTTGTACTGTATCAGGTTAACACTTTATATTCATATACCGCATCTAAAGCCACGCTGAAAACGCGACACGTGTCGCTTTGTTTATGGATTTAAATGCGTTTGTGAGCTCTCGATCCACTACCGTTTGTCGTTGCGATGGCCACGGATTAGCATTGCTCAAAGGAGGGGTTTGAAAACAAATGAATCGCTGAACGAATCATTTGGGAGTCATTGGGATAATTAGGTAAAAATAAATGCAAATTATAAGACGATGAAAGTGTTTTTTGACCTTTCATGCATATCAGTCTGTTGTTGGAGATCCCCAAAATCAAAATATGACCTTTTATAATGCCTAATAGGGGCTCTTTAAAAAGTAACACGTTTAGTTATCTTTGTAAAAGAAGTAATGCAAGACTGTAATGCAACTAACTTTTCCCCCTGAAGTCTTTCCCCAAGACTTTTAAAAGTAACTTTTTCCCCATGTTTACAAGGAACTGTCTCTCTCTAACCACATCCAGAGCGTGTCATCATGTCTGTGATGATTTAAAAGAAACACAGACAGTTCCCACCCTGTCCCAGTGAATCACGACATCAAATATAACAGCTTACAGCAGCTTGCGTTCAACTGTTATCATGACGATGACAGCTTTTATTTATATATATATATATATATAGCACAATTTTTACCAAATTTTGTTGACTGATGTGCTTTCCAACAAATAAACCAAAAGGGAAACAGACAACAACATACAAGTTAAGAAACAGTCACACCTCATAATGGCAAGAAAAAAGAAATTAAAAAGAAAAAATGTCTTTAATCTAGACTTATACAGTAGATATTAGTGTTAGGCGCTTGTCTTGTGAATGTGTATGCCAGTCGTTTTTGTGGTATAAAAATAGTTTTATCTGTTGGGGCAAAATTTACCTGAAGAACAGGTACTCTAAGTCTGTACAGCCTAGTCCAGGGGTGTCAAACTCAGATACTGGAGGGCCGCAGCTCTGCACAGTTTAGTTCCAGCCCTGCTTCAACACACTTACCTCAAACAAGTCTGAAGGACTTAGGAATTAGGGTTTGAACTCAATTGTGCAGAGCTGCGGCCCTCCAGGAACTGACCTTGACACCTGTGGCCCAAATGAAAATAGAACATTTAGTAAATTAGTCAATTTTTTTGTAATATTGGGATCATTTGGAGACCAATAGTCATCAAACATCTAGATAAAAAATATATATGGATTTTTTTTCCTTTTGTTAAAATGGTGCATTTAGAATTTTTGCCCAGTTAGTCAACAGGAGGGCTAATAAAATACAAATTTCAGTTGATTTATTTCACAACACTGGACATCATTCATTCATTAATTCATTCATTCATTCATTTTCTTTTTGGCTTAGTCCCTTTATTAATCCGGGGTCGCCACAGCGGAATGAACCGCCAACCTATCCAGCAAGTTTTACGCAGCGCATGCCCTTCCAGATGCAACCCATCTCTGGAAAACATCCATACACTCACTCACACGCACACTCATACACTACGGACAATTTAGCCTTCCCAGTTCACCTGTACCGCATGTCTTTACACCCGGAGGAAACCCACGTGAACGCAGGAAGAATATGCAAACTCCACATAGAAACACCATCTGACACAGCCGTGGCTCGAACCAGCGACCTTCTTGCTGTGAGGTGACAGCACTATCTACTGCGCCACAGCGTCGCCCAACATGGGACAGTGTACATTAATTAAACCTTCCCCAATGTACCCAAAGAGCCCAAAGTTTTCATCGGTGGTCTCTTAGCCAGAAGACCATACCAATAAAAATACAAATTCAAACTAAAAACAATACTGAATGACAAAAAACAACAACAACAACATCAAAAAGCCTAATGTTCACAATGGTGATTATTAAGAAGGCCTTTTTTTTAATTATACTTCATTTGTTCATTTTTCTTTGGCTTAGTCCCTTACTTGTCAGGGGTCGCCACAGAGGAATGAACCGCCAACTATTCCAGCATATGTTTTACACAGCGGATGTCCTTCCAGCCGCAACCCAGTACTGGGAAACACCCATACACACTCTCATTCAGACACACACTCATACACTATGGCTTATTTTAGTTCATTTAATTCATCTATAGCACATGTGTATGGACTGTGGGGTAAACTGGAGCCCAGTCGGGACTCAAACTAGCAACCTTCTTGCTTTGAGGCAACTGCAATTTTCTAACAGATTGTGATATCGAATTCCACTGATGCGCACTGATGCTTTAAATGAAAAATAAGCTTGACCTAAGTGAAACAATGAAGTTAAACCAATATGTAAAATCAGACCATTAATTAAACAATTAATCAATCGCTCCATGATAATCCCCAGGTCAACTGTATCTGTGGCCATGTTTAAACGGACATCAGTAATGGAATTATTAGCCTTAATCTGAATAAGACAATAATATGATTAAAGTGTTTACATGACTTGCTTTTTGAATGTTCCTGTTTTACATGTTACAGCACATAGATCGATTAACATCATCGTGTCCCTATGATATTCACATTTTCTTTGGAGTTTCTTGTAATTTCAGCTGTTCACTTTCAATTTGTCAACTTTAACTGCAGTTTGGCACTTTCACTTTCTTTCAGGAACATTTCATGCATGCCTCCATGACAAATGAGAGATTGGATGCGAGTATGAAGTGCTGGAAGAGTGCATAGACTGTAAAATATGAGTACGTAGCATCCGTGACTTCACCCATAGGTTTCTGAAGAGCGCAAAAGAAGCTACAAGTAGGCGCGGCCAACCGTCGCCATTTTGTTCACGGGTCATCGCACCCACAGCGGGATACCAAACAAGGGCAAAGAGGCGGAGAGTGAGTGGAGCTACAGACACCTGCTGGCACTTTGCTTAGACCTGGCAGACAGACTTTACTTTGGGAGAAACGCTTGATACTCTATTACCTGCGACTCGTTTGTGTTCTGACCACATGTGCTTGGCTGTACACTACATCAATAAAGTGTTTAGACTTTTCAAAACACTGTAGTAACACATTGAGCCACTAAACATTGTTCTTATGACATTTTTCTACAGGAGGAAAACGTGAATTACGTCCAAACACTTCAGATATAGTGTGTGTTAGTAAATGCAAGACTATTGATGAACTCCAGCATAACACTGTATGACAACGCTTCAGATGACTGTTCTAGAGCCTACAGCTAATCAATCTGTCACATTCTGGAGTGCTTTACGGGTCTAAAGAAAAATATTAACGATAAATGATCTTAAATTAAACAAATACATTTATAGAGATGGTATACAAGTATATAACTTTACTCACATGGGAAACAAGGCCACATGAATGGTTTGTGAGCACAATTAAGTGCACACAGCATCCCATATCATCTGATAATTGTAAGAAATAAGTCCAAAAGGCAGCTGACTGTGTAAAGCCACATAAAACAACACAAAAACACGATGAATATGCCGAGATCAGTGGCTAATCTGCTGGATTTAGATGAGGTGAAGTGACGGCGACCAGCGAGACCTAGCTGTCACTCAAGTGGCCACGCCCCTAATTATGCAAACTTAATATAACCTAATATAAAGGAAATGGATGAGTTATAAAAAAATTCACCCCCTCACAGTTGTCATGGAGGGTAATAATAGCTATATGAACCAAAATCGTTCTTTGTACCAGGCTGTAAACACCTTTTTTTCTGCTGTAAAGTTGGCCATTCTAACAGTGGGCTCAATTGAAATTTGCTCTATTATGGAGCCAGGACTAGCGGAATTTTGATGAATTGCAGTTTCAGTTACTTCCGTATTGGCTTCCCGAAGGAGAGCGGGAGGTTGCCGCTTGGAAGAGTGTTGTTTTAATGGAGTTTGATACCGCACGCCGTATGGAAAGAAAATTTTATTTCGCTATGCAGGTGTCTGTGGTCCTTCACTAGTTCGATAGGTGCAGAGAATAGTGTCAAATAGCCGTGTGTGTATAGACTATCCTGTCGCAAAATGCAGCGAAAATTCTACACAACAGTAATAGTTTGATTGCGGTGTTTACATGTCTGTACTGAACTTCAATAATGCGACTAAAGTCTAATTCCATTTCTGTTTAGTTTGATTATAACTTTAATCAGATTAAGGTAATCAAAAATCTCTGTTTACATGGTCGACTCTTAATCAGAGTATTGTCTTAATTGTATTAAAATCAGATTATTGGTGTACATGTAAACGTACTCAATGGCAGCCATCAAGTCATCATGGCCATACCTGTGGATTTCCTCCCAGAAGGGCAGCAGGAAAGAAACTCTTTCTGTTGGTCGTCAAACCGGTTCTCACAGGAGAGCGTAGATGAGTCCCAATGACTTCCAGATGCCGGCCGCATAGGGAAACCCCTTGATCAGGCCGATATTTACGTGTGCAGAAACGTAGATGCACTGTTTACACTCAGACCACGCTGACTAAGCATTGTTTCATAGATCAGCATTTGGGGTTTGCTGTTTTAAAAGACGCTTGAGTTACTCAGTTCAATAAAATGTGGTTTGGGAGAGTCTGATGAATGATTTGATTCCATTGTAGTGTTTAAACAGTAGAGAAGATCAAAATCGTTGTGTTTGTTTGGTACCAGCACACCATAGAGAAGCTGTTGTGTCTCTGTGGGTGCCTGAAACAGTTTTGTGGATTGAACCAGCAAACGTTTACAAGATACTTGATTAAAACGCATTTTCAGACCCGACAGTGACTCTTTGTATGACTCTGCAGTGAGGGAAATAAGTATTGAACATGTCACCATTTTTCTTAGAAAACATATTTCTAAAGGTGCCGCTGACTTGAAATTTTCCCCGGATGTTGTTAACCACCGAAGAAATCCATATATGCAAAGAAAGCTAATCTAATTAGTTTACAAATGAAGTTTTGTGTAATAAAATAAAATGATGCAGGGAAAAAGTGTTGAACACATGAAGAAAGGAAGGTGTAGTTCGGCAGTGAAAGCCCAGACAGCAGCTGAAATCTCTCGGTAGTTCTTCAGCAACCCTCTGCCCTTCCTCAGTGTAAATGAATATCAGCTGCTTCAGTCCAACATCTACATTAGCAGGAGGATGAAGATGAAACTAGGATGGACATTTCAGCAAGACAATGATCCAAAACACAGCCAAGGAGACGCTCAGATGCTTTGAGAAAGAAAATCAAGCTGTAGAATGGCCCAGCCAATCACCTGACTTGAATCCAATAGAAAATACAAAATAAAGCTTAGATTTGATAGATGAAACCCACAGAAGATTCAAGATTTGGACACTGTTGAAGTCTGTAAAGAACTCACACATCCGTTTCTGTCAGCTTTGTGTTTTTGACTGTTTGGCGCCATCTTGTGTCTGAATAATG
This sequence comes from Danio aesculapii, assembly GCF_903798145.1. Lineage (NCBI taxonomy): Eukaryota > Metazoa > Chordata > Actinopteri > Cypriniformes > Danionidae > Danio > Danio aesculapii. Next base: position 43,243,275 of record NC_079444.1, read on the forward strand.
CGCAGGTTAGTGTATACTCCATCAGCTGTTTTAGTTTCTGTCAGCTTTGTGTTTTTGACTGTTTGCCGCCATCTTGTGTCTGAATAATGCACAGGTTAGTGTATACTCCATCAGCTGTTTTAGTTTCTGTCAGCTTTGTGTTTTTGACTGTTTGCCGCCATCTTGTGTCTGAATAATGCACAGGTTAGTGTATACTCCATCAACGGTTTTTGTTTCTGTCAGCTTTGTGTTTTTGGCTGTTTGGCGCCATCTTGTGTCTGAATGATGCGCAGGTTAGTGTATACTCCATCAGCTGTTTTAGTTTCTGTCAGCTTTGTGTTTTTGACTGTTTGGCGCCATCTTGTGTTTGAATAATGCGCAGGTTAGTGTATACTCCATCAGCTGTTTTAGTGTCTGTCAGCGTTGTGCTTTTGACTGTTTGGCGCCATCTTGTGTCTGAATAATGTGCAGGTTAGTGTATACTCCATCTGCTTTTTTCGTTTCTGTCAGCTTTGTGTTTTTGACTGTTTGGCGCCATCTTGTGTTTGAATAATGCACAGGTTAGTGTATACTCCATCAGCTGTTTTAGTTTCTGTCAGCTTTGTGTTTTTGACTGTTTACCGCCATCTTGTGTCTAAATAATGTGCAGGTTAGTGTATACTCCATCAGCTGTTTTTGTTTCCTTCAGCTTTGTGTGTAATTAAAGAATTAATAAACTATTTCAGCTCAGAACAATGTTTTGTGTCTAATTTGTACATTCTGAAGCAAGTAGCTGTGTAACAAGCAGGATAAAGTATATTCTGGATGGATGTCATTGCAGAATAATAAACCCTTCAGTCTTATACAACTGTGCTCCGCTTTGCATCGTTCTGCTGATAAACTTGACTGGCTTTATTCTGCTGTAACAACAGCCTGGATGCACTTTATCCCATACACATTAGGAGCATTTTCCTCTATAAATGAGAATGATGAAAACATCTTAATACCAGGTGTGAACTGCGCCACAGAAACTGACAGTTATGCTAATAAACATATTTATTAGCAGCAGCAGAATGTGGCATCTGTTTCTAAAAGAGAGTTCCCCTCTGTGAGCTTCACTAGACTCTTGCTTCGTTTTGCTCTTTAATTGGACGTCAGGTATTTGAGGCTTCATTTATGCCAGAATGACTCTTCAAATGCAGGATCTGCAGGAATCTTCACAATATAAAGCCCTGATTGGTCCAACAGTCTGATTGGCTTAGATCAGGGGTGTCCAAACTCGGTCCTGGAGGGCCGGTGTCCTGCAGATTTTAGCTCCAACTTGCCTCAACACACCTGCACGGATGTTTCTAGAAAGCCTAGTAAGAGCTTGATTAGCTAGCCCAGGTGTGTCTGATTGGGGTTGGAACTAAACTTTGCAGGACACCGGCCCTCCAGGACCGAGCTTGGACATGCTTGGCTTAGATGCATTCAAATGCATTCATGATTAGTAATATAAGTAATGAATATAGTCATTGTTTTATTGTATCCATGTCTTTACGTTTAGATGGAGAAAAGCATGTGTTGTTACACTCTAAAAAAGTGAATAAACCCATTGTAAATTGCAACTGTTAAGTTGATTCAGCTTGATTTTCATAATTATGGACATAGTTCATTTACTCAAACATTTATAGCTGTGCATATGAGAGATCTTAATTGGTAGTGGAAATTTTGGGTTTTAAGAAAATGTTAAATGTAATAGAGCCCTGTTACATTATTCCTTCATGAGCCCATTTCAGTCAGATAATTCCTGCTTTCAGAGCCACTAAAATGGCAGGTGACAGTCAAATCAAGCAGATCTGTGCTGTCTGAAGAAAAGGTGGACACTCATCTTTCTGAAAAAAAAAAAATACTTAAAAATAGATTAAAACTGAGTTCCATATAAACATTAAATTATTCTTTTCTTTTTATTTGTTTAACTACTACAATTATTTTTATTGGAAGCTTTTTGGTTTTGAGTATAAATAAGGATTTGTTTTATTTGCTGCTAAGCAGAGAAACCCCGGTAGTATAGCTCTATCACTGTTTAAAGAAAAAGAAAACAACATCATAATTTTATGATGTCCGTTTTAAAACATAAAAAAATTATGTATTAACACCACTGTGACACCACTGTGTCGTATCGAACCGAACCGTGATTTTTGTGAACCGTTACACCCCTAATATATATATATATAGATATATATATATATATATATATATATATATATATATATATATGTATATGTGTGTGTGTGCATGTGCATGTGTGTGTGTGTGTTGTCCATGTGTTTTGGGACGGGCTGAGCTTAACAGGCAACATGATCTGGGCACATCCTGAAATTAACAGCCTTACAGGGCCATAAATCTCCTTTATTTTCTCTGTGACCTGATTCTCCTCCGCTTTGAACAGCTTTTCGTGGATCATATACAGCGGTGCATCCTGTGGGAATTACTGCAGCTTTACCTCCTCTACTTTTACTTCAGTGCTGACCAAGCAGTTTTGACGAGCTCATTTTTGTCACCGTGAAGCGTTGACAGATTTTGTCTTCATATCCTCAATTGAAGCACAAGCAGGAAATGACTTCTCCATTAAGGCTGAACAGATTTTTCAGATACTAAAAACCCTATGAATTGCATCAGTGTTGTCTTTTATTAGAATAATCTGAATTGAATTCCTCTGATTGGCTCGTCTTCAGTGATCATCAAAATAAATGGATCTGATTGGCTCATTTTTAGCAATGACAAATCTGAACACCTCTAATTGGCTCGTTTTCTGTAATGATCAAAATAAATGCATCTGATTGGCTCATTTCTAGCAGTTACCTCTGATTGGTTCATCTTCAGTGTCGACCAAGCTAAATGCATTCGATTGGCTGATTTTTAGCAATGACTAATCTGAACGCTTCTGATTGGCTTATCTTTAGTGATGATTAAAATAAATGCATTTGATTGGCAAATTGTTTAGCAGTTACCTCTGATTGGGTCAACTTAAATATTGTCAAAATAAATGCATCTGATTGGCTCATTGTTAGCAACGACAAATCTGAACTCCTCTGATTGGCTCGTCTTCATTGATGATCAAAATAAATGCATATGATTAGCTCATTTTTAGTAATGAAAATCTGAACATCTCTGATTGGCTCGTCGTCAGTGTTGATCAAAATAAATGCATCTGATTGGCTCATTTTTAGCAATGACAAATCTGAACTCTTCTGATTTGTTCATCTTCTGGAATGACTTCAAAAAAACGCATCTAGTTGGCTCATGTTTAGCAATGACTAATCTAAACGCTTTTGATTGGCTTGTCTTCATTGATGATCAAAATAAATGCAAATGATTGGCTCATTTTTATCAATGACAATTTTGAACTTTTCTGATTGGCTTGTCTTCAGTAATTATTAAAACAAATGCATCTGATTGGCTCATTTTTAGCAATGACAAATCTGAACTCCACTGATTGGCTCGTCTTCAGTGGTGATCATAATAAATAGATCTGATTGGCTAATTTTTAGCAATGACAAATCTGAACTACTGTGATTGGCTCGTCTTCAGTGATGATCATAATAAATAGATCTGATTGGCAAATTTTTAGCAATGACATAATCTGAGCTCTTCTGATTGGCTCGTCTTCATTGATGGTCAAAATAAATGCATCTGATTGGCTCATTTTTTTAGCAGTGACAAATCTGAGCTCTTTTGATTGGCTCGTCTTCAGCGATGATCAAAATAAATGCATCTGATTGGCTCATTTTTTAGCAGTTACCTCTGATTATCTCAACTTCAGTGATGATCAAAATAAATGCATCTGATTGGCCCGTTTTTAGCAATGACTCATCTCGACTCTTCTGATTTGTTCATCTTCTCGAATGACTTAAATGCATCTGATTGGCTCATGTTTAGCAATGACTAATCTGACCTCTTCTGATTGGCTCATCTTCAGTGATGATCAAATAAATGCAATTGATTGGCTCATTTTTTCCAATGACTCATCAAGATGCTGCTAAATGGTGCATTTTCAATGATGGTGGTTACAAATGCTTCTTATTGGCTAATTGTCAGTGATGATGAAGCTAAATGCCTCTGATTAGGTCATTTTCAGTAATGAATGAAATAAATGCTTCTGATTGGCTCATTCTTAGCAAAGACATCTGAACACTGATTGGCATGCCTTCAGTAATAATGTAACTAAAAGTCACTGATTGGTTGGATTTTATTAATGACTCATCCATGTGCTTCTGATTGGCTCATGTTCAGTGATGGTGAGACTTGATGCTTCTGATTCGCTCGTTTTTAGCAATGACTCATCAATGTGCCTCTGATTGGTGCATTTTTAGCGATGGTAAATACAAATACTTCTGATTGCCTGTTTTTTAGCAATAAAAAATCTGGTCTCATCTGATTGGCTCATCTTTAGTGATGAAGCTAAACACCTCTGATTGGCTCTTTTTTTTTTTTTAAACAATAGCTCTTCTAATGCAATAATAAATGCTTCTTATTGGCCCATTTTCACTGATGATGGTTAACAGTGCTTCTGATTGGCAAATATTTTTTTAACAATGGCTCATCTAAATGTTTCTAATTGGTGCATTTTTAATGATGGTAGTTATAAATGCTTCTTATTGGCTCAATTTCAGCAACAACAAATTTAAATGCCTCTGATTGGTTCATCTTAAGTGATGATTAAGCAAAATGCCTCTAATCGGATAGTCTTTAGTGATGATCAAAGTGATATGCATCTGATTAATAAATTGTTTTGCAATGATTCGTCTTACTTCTTCTGATTGGCCCATTTTCAGTGATGATGGTTACATGATGATGTCAGCAATGACAACTCTGAACACCTCTGATTTGCTTATTTTTTGCTCTGACCGATGTAAACACCCCCTATTAGATGGTTTTCAGTAGTAACGAATAGGAATCCTTTGAATTGTTGTATGTTTATGAATATAAATGCTTCTGACTGGTGCATTTTCAGGAATGACTCATTTAAATGCTTATGATTGGCCCTTTTTCAATGATGGTGGTTACAAATACTTCTGATTGGCTCATATTTTGCATTGACAACTCTGAACACCCCCGATTGGCTTGTTTTTTAATGGTAAATCATTCAAATTATTGTAGGTTTATGAATTTAAATACTTCTTATTGGTGAATTTTCAGGAATGACTTATCCATAGGCTTCTGATTGGCTCATTTTTAATGATGGTGGTTACAAATACCCCTGATTCACTCATTTTCAACAACGACAACTCTGAACACCTCTGATTGGATTGTTTTTCACTATGACCGATTTTAACTCGCCGATTGGCTTGTTTTTAGTGGTAACAAATATTAAACAATTTGAAGGATTTATGTTTATGAATCTAAATGCTTCTGATTGGTGCATTTTCAGGAATGACTCATCTAAATGCTTCTGATTGGCCCATTTTTAATGATGGTGGTTACAAATACTTCTGATTGGCTCATTTTCAGCAATTGAACACCTCTGATTGGATTGTTTTTCGCTATGACCGATTTTAACTCCCCAATTGGCTTGTTTTCAGTGGTAACAAATATAAATCCTTCGAATTGTTGTATGTTTATGAATCTAAATGCTTCTGATTGGTGCATTTTTAGAAATGACTCGTCTTATTGTTTCTGATTGGCCCATTTTCAATGACGGTGGTTAGAAATACTTCTGATTGGCTCTTTTTAGCAACTGAACACCTCTGATTGGCTTATTTTTAGCTATGACTGATTTAAACACCTCCAATTGGCTTGTTTACAATAGTAACGAATAGAAGTAATTCGAATTGTTGTATGTTCATGAATCTAAATGCTTCTGATTGGTGCATTTTCAGCAATGACTCTTCCAATTGCTTCTGATTGCTCCATTTTCAATGATGGTGGTTACAAATACTTCTGATTGGCTCATTTTCAGCAACGACAACTCTGAACAACTCTGAGTAGATTACTTTTAGCTATGACCACCCCGATTGGCTTGTTTTCAGTGGTAATGAATAGAAATCAATTGAATTGGTGTATATTTGATTGTATTATTGGTGCATTTTTCCCAGTTTGTCTTGAAATTACAGGGCATTTTGGGTTTATTTTCAGACTTGCTTGCATAGCCACCTCTACATTTCTGTCAGCATGCACATGGGATCCACCGTGGACAACCTGTACATCTGTGACCTTCAAACTCTTACTAGCATCCAGTAAAAGTGTGCAGCTGAAAACACATGGCATGCGGCTGATTATAAAGGAGCAGTTTTACAGCGCAGTCCTGACAGAAGCAGGCTGAACTGTACTGCGTTTAGACTTGACCCCGCTGTAAGGAGCCTGTGGCGGATCATGTTTGACTGTAATCAGGACTTTCCTCCAGTGTCATGACTTATACTGGCTCCTGCTATGTATTTAACCTTCACCTTTTGTTCACTCGTGTTCCCTTCACTTTGTAATTTTAGAGAGAAGCCAGTGGAAGAAACCAAAGCTGCGACCAGCAGAACGTCAAGTGTCCCGGTGAAGCCTGCAAACACTGCTGCAAACCTTGATCCAGATGAGCTGTTTGATGATATATGACCCTCTTTGAGGTCTAATGATGAGCATGACTACTGTTTTTAAACTAGAGGAGGAATAAAATTGTCATTTTAAAAGTATTTTACAGTCAAATCACGCTACGTTATTAAGTTTAAAGAAAAAACACTATTTTTGTAGCAACAGTACAATGTATAATGGTGTAAGGTGTCGATAAAAATAATAAATGTGGATGAACTCTCTCATTTGCTAGTGATCTTAATTTGATTTAAAATGCATTTAAATCCCAACAGCTAGGTTTACAACCTGCATGCTTTATTACTTTTGATTTACTCTTGCTGGTTTCACCTCAATTGCCAATTCACTTATTATGCATGTTTGTTACTTACTGTTAAAGGTCAGTGCACATGCGAGAATAGAGGTGAATTTCTATAGGAAGCAGCAAATGATGCGGAATGCATGCTGTTAATGTGTGAAATTTGCCTCAGTCACATCAACCCACAAAAACACCAGTGGAAGATTTCTAACACCAAATGCAAATGTAAATTCATGATCGAAAATTCAACTCGAGCAAAAAAATCACGTGAGGTGAAAAACATCCTGCGGGTAATCTAGAGCAGTGGTTTTCAAACTAGGGGTCGCAGAATAATTTCAAGGGGTCGCGAGAGTGATTTTAAAAATTTTGTAATTTTCAGAGATTATAATAAATATTTTTCAGTATTACAAGTGAAAGCTAATATTTTCAGATTTTTTTTAAATATCACTGATGAATTCATAAAGTATTTAGGACACATTCAGGCAGAATGCATCTTTGCACTTAAAACGCAACGCTCAGGAACAGTTTAAAACTGTTGTCATGTCAACTTGCTGCAGTAAACAAAGCCGGCAACGCTTGTCCCGCCTTCGCGCTCTTCTTATTGGCCCACTGCGCTAGACTGAATCATTTAGTCAACGCCTTCTTCCTTCAGATGACAGGAGATACAACCGCGAAAATGTAACGCGCTGAAGATGCGAGAATGAAAACAACACTGACAGATTTAGTTTTAGAAACCACCTAAAGCTACAAATAATGGCACATCTGATTAGTGATCATGTGGTGAATGTTAATCTACCATCTACACTTTTCCAAGAGTGGATAAAAGACTTCAATTGGCTTCAAGTCCGCTATGAAAATAACTAAAGCGTTAACTGTAAAGTCTGTGGACGGAATTTTCAGGTAACTGTTTGCCACATCTACACATTTTAAGCACGAGAGTTTCTGTTTAATCCTTTATTTAATGGCCAGACGCTGTCAGCTATATGTAAAATTTAACACCACGTACACCATCGCAAAAGGGCTTGCACTGACCAAGATTAAACTAATATTGCAGCTCATGAAAAGAGCGGTATTGCTATTAAAATGATGTATACAAATAATAAGGTATATGTCAAAAGGATCTGTGCAATATCAGACACCATCTGTGAGAACACAGTACAGTTAACGTAATCATTAATAAATTCATGCCAAGCAGTGTGTGCAGGGCCGGTGAGCGGTCCGTCTGTGTATCTTTTGGTCACTCAATTATGCTATAAAAATGTGTTTTCTTGTGATAACAGGATTTCATTGAGACATATTTTCCTCACGCATGCATATATATATTTTTTTGCTAGTTAGTTTTGATTAGTGTTGATTTCAAATGCATTAAATCTGTTTATAAAACTTAAAATAAGTTATTTCTATTGTTTGGATATGCTTTGGTAGTGGGGGGGGGGGGGGGGTCGCAAGTTCTTGACGATCATACATTGGGGGTCGCTGGCTTAAAAGTTTGAGAACCACTGATCTAGAGCAAGTGATGTGATTTGCATTTTCTCTTCTTTATTACAAAAATCAATGCAAAAAGTTTATTACAATGTCAATACAAATTCTAATTTTGGCTCAAGTGATGCAGAACGCGTGATGCGTTTTCAATCACAACACATTTAAATTGACCTCTATTGCATCTTCTACTCTGCAGAGAAATTGTAAAAAACATCCTCTGGGTAATTTAGAGCAAGTGATGCGATTTGCATGCCCTGTGTTTATTACCAAATGCAAATTAAAGTATTCGCATGAGTATCTTACTGTACATACAAAGTTGATGCAAATACAAGAATAGAGGCAAATTTCAGTGCAAGTGATGCAGAATGCATAGTGTGTTTTCAATCGCAACACAATTAAATTTACCTCAATTGCATCTTCTGCGCATGTTCAAAAAAAATTATAATTTGCACAAGGTGAAAAGCATCCCATGGGTAATCTAGATCAAGTGATGTGATTTGCATGTGCTTTTGTTTTTACCACATGCAATTTTAAATATTCGAATGAGTATGTTACATACAAAGTCAATGCAAATACATTGATGCATTTTCAATCACAACACATTTAAATGTACATTTAAAATATGTTTAAAGTTGGTTGGTGTGTTGACACATGCACTCCGGTGCTCACGGTGACCCGAGTTCGATTCCCGCCTCGAGGTCCCATGCCGATCCTTCCCCTCTCTCTGCTCCCCCAGCCTGATCTCACGAGAAAACGTAAGTAAGTTTAGTGGCTAATTCATCCAAATTCGTACGAGTTCAGTCATACGAAATTGTACGATTTTAAAAAGGAGGCCTGGCACCTAACCCCACCCCTAAACCCAACCGTCATTGGCGGATGAGCAAATCGTACTAAATTGTACGAATTAGATTGTACGAATTAGCCACTAAATCAAAAAGTCTGCCGTGAGATTGTGTTGGCTCCCCACACTTTCCTGTCAGTACTGTCCTGTCTAGTTCATTAAAGGTAAAAACCCCGAAAAGATTATTATAAAAAATAAAATATGTTTAAAGAAATCAACTCCGCAGAAAAAAATTTGAGGCCAAAAACATCCTAGGGGTAATCTAGAGCCATTGGATTTTCTTTTTTTTTTATATATTACCAGATGCTAGTGAAAGTATTTCCATGGGTTTGCTACTGTACATACAAAGTCAATGCAAATATGCGAATAGAGGTGAATTTCGACATAAGTGATGCAGAATGTCTGACGCATTTTCAATTGCAACACATTTTGATTTTCATTTAAAATATGTTTAAAAAATCAACTCTGCAGAAAATTAGCATGAGGTGAAAAACATCTCTTGAGTGATCTAGAGCAAGTGACGGGATTTGCATGTTCTTTTTTTATTACTACAGGCAAATGAAAGTATTTGCATGAGTATGTTATATACAAAGTCAATGCAAATACGAGAATAGAGGCAAAGTGATGCAGATTGCATGAAGCGTTTTCAATCGCGACACATTTAACTGAAGTTTCATAAACTCATTTCGAGAGGAGCATGTGATATGATTGAGCAAGGCTGGCCACTCATCTGTAATCAGTAATAATCCAATCAGAGTGATGCTAGTTTACTATAAATGGATAATTTTCTCCCTACTGCTCTATCTTCGTTTGGAAGAATCCCCCCTTCCACCCCATCTCCTCCTTTTCCTCTCTTTTCTAAAGGGGGAGCTCTCGAGACCTGCCTGATCTCGGATCTCCTGATATGCTTATCGACCGGGCGGGAGCCCTGGGCTCAAATATCTCCGAGCTCAGGGTTCTCTCCCGGGACAGCATGCCAAACCTGCTTTATATGCCAAGCATATCTAAGTGGGAACTCTTGAAATTTGCCTCAATCCTGTCTTCCACATATTGTTAAAAAAAATCAACTCTGCTGAAAATTGGCATGATATGAAAAACATTCAACGGGTAATCTAGATCAAGTGATGTGATTTGCATGTTTTTTTTTATTACTAAATGCTAATGAAAGTATTTGCATAAGTTTGTTACATACAAATTCAATGCAAATATGAGAATAGAGGCAAATTTTGACGTAAGTGATGCAGAATGTCTGACACATTTTCAATTGCAACACATTTTAATTTTCATTTAAAATGTGTAAAAAAAAAACCTCAAAATTAGCACGAGGCAAAAAACATCCCGCGAGTAATCGAGAGCAAGTGATGTGATTTGCATGTGCTTTTTTAATTACCAAATCATAAAGTAAATACTAAAGTATTCGCATGAGCATATTATATTCAGAGTCAGAAAAGTAAGTGTAAATACAAGAATAGAAGCTAATTTCGGCACAAGTAATGCAGAGTGTGTGATGTGTTTTTAATCGCAACACATTTCAATACGCTCAATCCTGTCTTCCAAATATTGTTAGAAAAATCAACTCTGCAGAAAATTAGCATGAAATGAAAAACATCCAACGGGTAATCTAGATCAAGTGACGTGATTTGCATGCTCTCTTATTTTATTACTAAATGCTAATGAAAGTATTTGCATATGTTTGTTACATACAATCATGCAGTCAATGCAAATACAAAAAATAAAAGCAATTTTGGTGCAAGTGATGCAGAATGCTTGACGCATTTTCAATCGCAACACATTTAAATTTGCATTAAAAAAAGGTTGTGAGGTGAAAAACATCCCGCGAGTAATCTAAAGCAAGTGACGTAATGCATGACGCAATGCATACACATTTGGAGTAAATCCAGCATGATTGTTTTTATCATGCACGTTTCGTCTAAAACTGTTAACTGATTGTGGAGAGGTTTGTGAAATCTGGCCACACCGTCTTCACAATTAATAGCTGTGAAGAATGCTGCATGTGGTTTTTGACTTAAACGCTGTCACTTTTCAAAGCAAGCTGATGGATTTTCACCATAAGCTATACAATTTAAGAAAATTGGCATTGAATGAGGATTGTGAGTCAGATTTATATATCAGAATATTGTAGAAACTATTCTTTTTAAACTGGTTAGCAACCACAGAGTGCAACAGCAACCCCATGGAACCCACTAATAACATCATCTTAACAGGTAAGCGCTAGTCATTAAAAGAATGGCATTCATTCCTAAAAATCCTGGGTTATTTCAGCCCAATTCTGAGTGTAATACGGACTGCTTCGTTATTTTTTTATTAAATAAATAGGGCCAAATTTGACCCAATGTTTGGGTTTGTCCATATTTTACCCAGTTTGGGTTTAAATAACCTAGCATTTTTAGAGTGTTGTTATGAAGATTTATGACCTTGAGTTACCCATTAGGATGCATGCTATAGTTATTGTGTTATAGTAAATATAGTATGTATAGTATAGTCTAACAGATTATTTTTAAGTACAGTATGTTTGTAAATGTGTATGTGATTTTAAATGACCAAATGCATAAGTAAAATAAATATTTGCTCAAATTTGATCTATTTTGTGCAATATACCTTTAGCTTAATATTCAGTGCTTCTTTTAAATGAAAAATTGCTTTTATCAAGCGCACATCAATTTGATCAAAGTTTTAACACATTTATTTATGCAAATATAACAAATTTCTATTAAATCAAAGCATTGTAAACCTAATTTGGACAACTGTTACAATAATAATATTTTTATCATCAAATCATAGAATGAGATCTGACGGATCAGTGACACTAAGAGGTGGTGTAATTTATATCAGCATTGGCACAGAAAGCAGTTTTTACTTTAATATGTTTATAATATTGTTGATTAATTGTATTTTCGATCAAACAAGTAGTGAGAATAAACAATTAAAGCCCAAACAGGCGGATCTTTTCTCCCCCGTGTGGAAAACTCAGGCAAGCTCATATAGATGGAGTTCACAAGAGTGAAATCAGTCACTTTCACAGCCCTCATTAACCCATTTACTCCTGCATCAGCCTCTGTCAGACATGTAAAACATCTACTCTGCATATTTGATTTGTACAATGATATAATATTGATTTCATTTCGAATCAAATCTGTCATTATGTCCTAAAAGCTTACAGATAGTATCGGGACGTTTCAGTAGGCCTAATACACTCGAGATTATTGTGGATTTTGCTTAACTACTATCTACTGGATGCAATATTGTATTGCATCGTTTAAAAGAGTACGTTAAAAACACCGTTAATCAATTTAGTTATTATTTAACGTCTTTACCGCCATTAAGTTCAAAATTCCCGCCAATTCTCGTCTCGGGAAAATATGGCAGAATCCTGCTATATAAACTTCTAATTGCACCTAAAAATGAAATTATGAGAAGCCAACTTGAAATTACAGGGTTTTAAGTTGATGTTTACTTGACAATTCTGATATTTTCTCATTTCTTAAGCAAGTATTTGCTCGACGCGGGAAAAATTCTCACAAGTTTGAATTTAGCAGGCTTAGTTTCTCTCCTCTTTTTCTTTCCTCCTTGCAATTTCGACTTTATTTCACAATTCGGACTATATTTTTAGCAATTCTGAGTTTTTCCTAATGTATATCTCTCAAGTCTGAGTTTATATCTCAAATCAAAGAGTTGTGAGATATGATAGGCTATATTTAAATAAATCCTGACTGTTTCTAAATATACAGTACGTCTTACAGATATGAATTTATTAAAGCTTATGTCTAGTTTAAAGTTTGTTAAACCTCGCTTTTATCTCGCCATTCTGGTATCTTCGGTGTTCTCAGTTTATTTTTTCTGCATTGTCTGACTTTTCTCCCTCAGAGTTCACAATGTATACCCTCAATTCTTATATTTTATATCTATAAACTTTATATCTCACATTTCTGACTTTAGTTTTTCTCAAAATTGCCAGTTTACAAGTAGAAACTGCAAGATACAACGTCAGTTCTGAGGGAAAAATTAAGCATTGCGAGATCTTAAATGCAATCTCAAGTGTATAGACAGTAGAAACACTGGGACATAGACAACAACCAATCGGTTAACATTTAACATTAATTTTAAATGACACTTATTTAACCCAAAGACTATATTTGTCCATATTTGACCCAACATTGGCTTAAAAGAACTACATTAGCCACATTAAACTGCTTTGTTTCCTCACAATGACATACAGTGAGGGAAAAATTCTTCATTATTTAAGGTAAGTGATTGCAGTCAATTTATAAGGGCTAATTTAAACATCAAATTAAACATTTAACATCAAATTAAGTTGACTATAGTTACTAAATTTAATTTCTTTAAATTCACCCATATAATTTGTTTGCCTTAAACATATTTAGTGAATGAATCATGCGATCTCTTGAATTACTTAAAGCATTATTAATATTATTATTAATATTGCACACCCGAGTTTATTGCATTAAATTCATGAGAGAAATACTACATTTAACGACCTAATTTAGTCTTTATTTGTGTCGTTCTGTGAAAAGAAGCTAAACACCCAAGCTTTGTTGAAATAAGTTAATGTGTGCTTCAATATACGGCGAGTAAACTCTAAAATACGCATATTTCAACCCAATTCTGGATATAATACGGAATAAACCATCTGCTGGAGTGATTTTTAGTTTTAAATTAAATGTATAAGATCAAATTTTACTCATTGTTTAGGTCTGTCCATGTGTTTAACCCAATTTGGATTGAAATAACCCAACATTTCTTAGAGTGCATGCGAATGGAGAGCGCGGAAGCATCGTTCTCCTCCTCCACTCAGCTGCAGGATCATGGATCAGATGGTTTTTGGGTGGGCACTTTCTGCCCCTCCTTTGGAAACTGACGAAATCATATGGGTGGACATGGAATTTGAACTTGCTGCCGGCTCATGTCTTCAGTCTTTTCGTGGGCATCTGGGAAAGAAAGAGCACCGAAGTCTGCGGTTCACTGAGGAGATTCACACACACACACACACACCGCAGCTTTTCTTAAGGATTGAATTCGGAGGATCAGGAGAAGACGAGATTAAGAAAACAAAAAGATCAGGAACTGGAAAAATAAGTAAGATTATTATTATTATTATTATTATTATTATTATTATTATTATTATTATTGCTGTTGCCATTATTAACGATTCATTCTACAGTCAGAAAGTAGCCTAAAATACTACATTCTAAAAAAATATATGGGTTATTGTAACATAACGTTGGGTTAAAATGTGCAATTTTAAATTAATTTGCAAAAGAAATCTACATTTGACCAATCGTTGGGTTACTAGTCTATAACCCAGCATTTTGAGAATGTACTTTTTGAATTATTGTATAGTTGATTGTAACACAACAGCTATAGTAATGTAAGCAATTAGCCAGTGCAGTATGGGGTATATTACACTATAATGCACCTATAGAAAGTAAAGTATGCTGTACCACAGTGTTTACAGTTTATCAAGGTGATGTAGTCACAGTATGATGTAGCATTCATTATTATAGTGTTATAGCCTACACATATCGTGTAAAACTCTTTAGTTTGTTCACATAACAAGTGATTTGCTTGACTTTTCCATTATTTTATATACGCGCTATATAGAGCTCAGGTCATCTCTTTGTGTCAGTCTGAAGCTTTGTTTGCGTTTGGCAGCTCATTGAGATCCACTTATCTGCTCTTATCACTTCCATGCTGCTATTGAGAGTGGGATTTATCAGTGCATTGCTTCAGATGAGCTGTCGGACTCTTGCGAATGTTGATCTTCATTATTATTATAGACTGATGATGATGATTGCTAGAGAGCGGAGCGCGATGCTGTATAATACATCGCTGTCTACTGTAGTGTTTAAGCAGTGCTATTTAGGGCGTGTGAGGTACAGTTAGACTGTCATTGGTTTTAGTCATCACATAAGGATCTTATATTATATGACTGTCCATATTGACGCGTTTGTAGCGCTATATAACTGTGAATGAAGCAGTAGTAAACGCGGGTTCTGTGTGATGGCAGTGTCATGTATTGATTTGATAAAGGAGACATGGAAACAGTGTGTAAAGACCTCGCTGGAGCTGGAACAAAGACACGAGCAGACATGAACAGAAAGAGTTTGACAGCAAGCCTCGTTTAGAAGTAAACTATAACTGTGGCTGCAGATGTTTGGAGCTGAGCTTCACCAAATGAAAAGCTGTGTTCGTTTGCAGGTTTGAGAAGATGTTGTTGGACGTGAAGCACATCCTCTGGCTCATCTGTGTCTGCAGCGCCTACTCGCAGGATGGTGAGTTTTATTTTCAGTTCTTTCACATTGGGATAGTCAACTTCTTATACTTGTACATTCATTTTGACGTTTTAAAACCCCTTAAAAGGCTGGCACTGATGCTAAATATCTTGTCAAGACTGAGAATAACCTAATAAACATTTCATGTAAAGGCCAATATTAAAACATAGCAGGATAAAATGTGTACACTCTAAAAATTATGGGGTTTCTTATGCCAATGTTAAGTCAAATATGGACAAACCCAACATGGGTACATTATTATTTTACTTATTGATTTAAATAACACTTTATAACCCACCTGTTGAGGTTGTCCATATTTGACCCAACATTGGGTGACAACAACCCATTGGTTTAGAGTGTATAAGGTATACTTGACTCCAGTTCATTGAATTATTACAAATAATCTCACCAACTTCCTTGCATACTGTATACATCATAGCTAGTACACTCTTTAAAAAATGCTGTGTTGTTTTAACCCAATGTTGGTTTAAATCCATTGGCGTAATTTTAATTTAGTTGAAAGAATTAACGCAACATTGGGTTTGTCCATATTTGACCCAAACGTGAGTTAAAACAACCCATAATTTTTGTGAGTGTAAAGGTATAACTGACTCCAGTTCATTGAATTGTTAGAAAATAAAGCATTGACTCAGGTGTGCAGATTTTCTAATATTCAACAGACATCTAACTACTTTTAGGGACACTCTGGGTGTCTGGGTTGTTTAAGCCCAGCGTTAAGTCAAGCAAACCCACCATTTGGTTAAAAAAAAAAAGTGTAATTTAAATTGTATTGAAAATTTTGACCCAACATTGGGTTTGTCCATATTGACCTAACATTGCATCGACCCAAAATCAACAACCCAGTTTTTGTCAGAGTGTAGTAACTTGTACTTAATCCCGTTTTTAGGAGGGTACCTGTTGATTAGCTGATACACACTAGTATAAAATATTTCACAAATATACATCTGCTGTCTGAATCATGTTTAGTTTGATGGTAAATATGACCAGAAAAATGCATACACATAAATAACAAGTGCTGGGTGTCTTTCTCCAAATTTGGGTCAAATATGGACAACCCCAACATAGGGTACATTTTTATTTATTTATTAGATTTAAATAAGACTTTATAGACCACCCGTTGGGATTGTCTATATTTGACCCAACATTGGGTTTGTCCGTATTGACCTAACATTGCATCGACCCAAAATCAACAACCCAGTTTTTGTCAGAGTGTAGTAACTTGTACTTAATCCCGTTTTTAGGAGGGTACCTGTTGACTAGCTGATACACACTAGTATAAAATATTTCACAAATATACATCTGCTGTCTGAATCATGTTTAGTTTGATGGTAAATATGTCCAGAAAAATGCATACACATAAATAACAAGTGCTGGGTGTCTTTCTCCAAATTTGGGTCAAATATGGACAACCCCAACATAGGGTACATTTTTATTTATTTATTTATTTATTAGATTTAAATAAGACTATATAGACCACAAGTTGGGATTGTCTATATTTGACCCAACATTGGGTGACAACAACCCATTGTTTTTAGTGTATAAGGTATACTTGATTTCAGTTCATTGAATTATTATAAAATAATGCACCAACTCACCAACTTCTTTGCATGCTGTATACGTCATAGCTAGGTACACTCAAAAAAATTGCTGTGTTGTTTTAACCCAATGTTGGGTCAGATCTATTGGCTTTCCAAGTGTTGAAAAAATTTACGCAACATTAAGTTTGTCCATATTTGACTCCTGTTTATTCAATTATTAGGAAATAATGCATCAACTCAGGTGTGCATAATATCTGATAATTCAACAGTCCTCTAACTACTTTTAGGTACACTCTAAAAAAGTCTGGGTTGTTTGAACCCAGCATTGGGTCACAATGGACAAACCCACCATTTGGGTAAAAATTGACATTTAAATTGTATTAAAAAGTTTGACCCAGCATTGGGTTTGTCCATTTTTGACCCAACACAACCCAGCATTTTTTAGAATGTTTTACCTGTTGACTAGCTTGTAAACACTAGTAAAACATTTTTCTGTTGTCTGAATCATTTTTAGTTTGACTGTAGACTGGGATTGTCCATATTTGACCCAGCATTGGGTGACAACAACCCATCATTTGTAGTGTATAAGGTATAAATGACTCTAGGTCAGCAACTCAGGTGTGCATTATTTAATTCAACAGCCCTCCAACTACTTTTAGCTACACTCTAAAAATATTGAGTTGTTTAAACCCAATGTTGAGTCAAAATGGTCGAATTCAGAGTGTTGATTGACTGTTGATTACCTTGTGCATGTATAAAATATTTCTCAAATAAACATCTGTTGTCTGAATCATTTAGTTCGACTGTAAATATGTCCAGAAAAAAATGCATACACTCTAAAAATGCTGGGTTTTTTTACTTCATTGTTGGGTCAAATATAGACAACCCCCCCTCCCCAACAACCCATCATTTTTAGAGTGTATAAGGTATAAAATACTCCAGTTTATTCATTAATTTTAATAAATAATGCACCAACTCAAGTGTTTGTTGTTCCTCATATACTGCTTACGCTAATGTGAAAAAAAAACAGTTTCAATGTATAGCTACTTTTAGGTACACTCTATAAATAATGCTGGGTTGGGTTGACCCAAACCCATTGTTGGGTTGAATTTGGACAAACCCAGCTCAAAAAGTTCAAAAGCGTCATTTTAATTGAATTGGAAATTTTTTTACCTAACATTAAATTTGTCATTATTTGACCCAACACTTAGTCAAAACAACCCATCATTTTTAAAGTGTAAAGGTCTAATAAAATGAAACGAGACTCCAGTTCATTGAATTTTTAGAAAATAATGCACCAACTCCGATTCTAATAATTCCTAAATTACTTTTAGATGAACGCTAAAATATACTGGGTTGTTTTAACCAAACATTGGGTCAAAACTGAACAAATCCAACATTTGCTTAAAAATTGTACTTCAAATTTAATTAAACAATTGACCCAATATTGGGTTTATCCAGATTTTACAGTGTAGTTAACTACGTTTTTTGGGAGGGTACCTGTTGATTAGCTTGTACACACTTGTAAAAATCCCCCTCTGTCCTCCATCAGACTCTATTCGTCGGATGCGGGTGGTTCGGAGCTCTTCCCGGGTCCACGGCGCTCTAGCCGAGTCTGTTGTTTTGCCGTGTCGTTTTCTGGTGCTGCCGCCGCTACCGGGCTCCTCCGTCACCTCTCACTCTGATCACCTGCGCATCAAGTGGACCAAACTCCAGAGCCATGGGGAAGCCATCGCTGTGGTGGCCCAGAATGGCATCATCAAGATGGGCCAGGATTTTATGGGCCGGGTGTCAGTGGCCAGCCGACCTGAGGACCAAGGGGATGCTTCTCTGACCATCTCCAAACTCAGGGCCAGCGATGCCGGTGTGTATCGCTGCGAGGTCATGCACGGCATTGAGGACACTCAGGACTCCATCACTCTGGACGTCAGTGGTCAGTGATGCTCTTTGACTACTATTAAGATAATGCATGCTCTGGTCACTGTATTGAGCTGTTAAAAACTAGCCTAGAATGCCATCTGCTGTTTAAAACCAGCCTAGAGCGCCATCTGCTGTTAAAAACCTGCCTAGAGCACCATCTGCTGTTAAAAATGAGCCTAGAGCGCCATCTGCTGTTAAACACTAGCCTAGAGCGCCATCTGCTGTTAAACACTAGCCTAGAGCGCCATCTGCTGTTAAACACTAGCCTAGAGCGCCATCTGCTGTTAAAAATGAGCCTAGAGCACCATCTGCTGTTAAACACTAGCCTAGAGCGCCATCTGCTGTTAAACACTAGCCTAGAGCGCCATCTGCTGTTAAACACTAGCCTAGAGCGCCATCTGCTGTTAAACACTAGCCTAGAGCGCCATCTGCTGTTAAACACTAGCCTAGAGCGCCATCTGCTGTTAAAAACTAGCCTAGAATGCTATCTGCTGTTAAAAACCAGCCTAGAGCGCCATCTGCTGTTAAAAACCAGCCTAGAGCACCATCTGCTGTTAAAAACTAGCCTAGAGCGCCATCTGCTGTTAAACACTAGCCTAGAGCACCATCTGCTGTTAAAAATGAGCCTAGAGCACCATCTGCTGTTAAAAATGAGCCTAGAGCGCCACCTGCTGTTAAACACTAGCCTAGAGCGCCATCTGCTGTTAAACACTAGCCTAGAGCACCATCTGCTGTTAAAAACCAGCCTAGAGCACCATCTGCTGTTAAAAACCAGCCTAGAGCACCATCTGCTGTTAAAAATGAGCCTAGAGCGCCATCTGCTGTTAAACACTAGCCTAGAGCACCATCTGCTTTTAAAAACTAGCCTAGAGCGTCATCTGCAGCTAAACACTAGCCTAGAGCTCCATCTGCTGTTAAACACTAGCCCAGAGCACCATCTGCAGCTAAAAACTAGCCTAGAGCGTCATCTGCAGCTAAACACTAGCCTAGAGCTCCATCTGCTGTTAAACACTAGCCCAGAGCACCATCTGCAGCTAAACACTAGCCTAGAGCTCCATCTGCTGTTAAACACTAGTCTAGAGCGCCATCTGCTGTTAAAAACTAGCCTCGAGCGCCATCTGCAGTTAAACACTAGCCTAGAGCTCCATCTGCAGTTAAACACTAGCCTAGAACGCAATCTGCTGTTAAAAACCGGCCTAGAGCGCCGTCTGCTATTAAACACTAGCCTAGAGGGACATCTGCTGTTTTACACTAGCCTAGAGCGTCATCTGGAGTTATACACTACCCTAGAGCGCCATCTGCTGTTAAAAACTAGCTTAGAGCGCCATCTGCAGTTGAACACTAGCCTAGAGCGCCATCTGCAGTTGAACACTAGCCTAGAGCGCCATCTGCAGTTGAACACTAGCCTAGAGTGCCATCTGCTGTTAAACACTAGCCTAGAGCACCACCTGTATCAGGATGATAATGCACCAATACACACAGCAAGACTGGAGACAGAGTGGTTTGATGAACAGTGAATCGGTCATGTTTGGAAGTGAAGCAGAGTTTCTCATTGGCAGACGTGTTCACCAATAGCTCTCAGATGTGCTGCACTGTTTCTCTCTCAGAAGCACATGTGATGATGTCATTGCTCATACTAAGCCAAAAGGACCAGCAGTTCTGTCAGGAGAGAGTCTGGAAAAAACACTTTCACAGTCTGCTTTCACCTCGACAAGGCCTTATTGTGTTGCTAAATAATCGAAGCGAGCGCTGAATGATTTGTCTTATAGTGAATAAGTAGAGTAAGAAATATATTTAAAGCCTCATTTTGGGGTTTGTTTACTGACTGAATAATGAATGAATGTCTGAAAAGTGTTCAGGAAACTGCTAAAGCTGGAAAAGGGAGGCTCAAATATGTACAGTGGTATCAGATAGATATTACAGATGTGAAATGAATGTTTGTGTACAAGCCAATTTGGCTGCATTTATGACATAATGCTGAGTTGTGTTGTTTTAAACAGAGCCTGACACATTATGAAAGTCTTATAAAGGAACATATAAAGAGTTTTTAGAAAAGAATAGTAGCTTTAGAGTAGTTAATACTGCTTCATTATACGGGTGTCTGGAATACTCGATTCTGATTGGTCATTCGCAACATGTCACGGTATCTGCTTGCCCTTCACGCTGCGTTTTTTTGATTGTTTGGCGCCATCTTGTGTCTGAATAATGCGCAGGTTAGTGTATACTCCATCAGCTGTTTTAAGTTCTGTCAGCCTTTTGACTGTTTGGCGCCATCTTGTGTCTGAATAATGCACAGGTTAGTGTATACTCCATCAGCTGTTTTAATTTCTGTCAGCCTTTTGACTGTTTGGTGCCATCTTGTGTCTGAATAATGCGCAGGTTAGTGTATACTCCAACAGCTGTTTTCGGTTCTGTCATCTTTGTGTTTTTGGTTGTTAGGCGCCATCGTGTGTCTGAATAATGCACAGGTTAGTGTATACTCCATCAGCTGTTTTAGTTTCTGTCAGCTTTGTGTTTTTGACTGTTTGGCGCCATCTTGTGTCTGAATAATGCGCAGGTTAGTGTATACTCCATCAGCTGTTTTCGTTTCTGTCAGCTTTGTGTTTCTGACTGTTTGGCGCCATCTTGTGTCTGAATAATGCGCAGGTTAGTGTATACTCCATCAGCTGTTTTCGTTTCTGTCAGCTTTGTGTTTCTGACTGTTTGGCGCCATCTTGTGTCTGAATGATGCGCAGGTTAGTGTATACTCCATCAGCTGTTTTCGTTTCTGTCAGCTTTGTGTTTCTGACTGTTTGGCGCCATCTTGTGTCTGAATAATGCACAGGTTAGTGTATACTCCATCAGCTGTTTTAATTTCTGTCAGCCTTTTGACTGTTTGGCGCCATCTTGTGTCTGAATAATGCGCAGGTTAGTGTATACTCCATCAGCTGTTTTAATTTCTGTCAGCCTTTTGACTGTTTGGCGCCATCTTGTGTCTGAATAATGCACAGGTTAGTGTATACTCCATCAGCTGTTTTAGTTTCTGTCAGCTTTGTGTTTTTGACTGTTTGGCGCCATCTTGTGTCTGAATAATGCGCAGGTTAGTGTATACTCCATCAGCTGTTTTCGTTTCTGTCAGCTTTGTGTTTCTGACTGTTTGGCGCCATCTTGTGTCTGAATAATGCACAGGTTAGTGTATACTCCATCAGCTGTTTTCGTTTTTGTCTGCTTTGTGTTTTTGACTGTTTGGCGCCATCTTGTGTCTGGATAATGTGCAGGTTAGTGTATACTCCATCAGCTGTTTTAGTTTCTGTCAGCTTTGTGTTTCTGACTGTTTGGCGCCATCTTGTGTCTGAATAATGCGCAGGTTAGTGTATACTCCATCAGCTGTTTTTGTTTTCGTCAGCTTTGCCTTTTTGATTCTTTGGTGCCATCTTGTGTCTGAATAATGCGCAGGTTAGTGTATACTCCATCAGCTGTTTCTGTCAGCTTTGTGTTTTTGACTGTTTGGCGCTATCTTGTGTCTGAATAATGCGCAGGTTAGTGTATAATCCATCAGCTGTTTTTGTTTCTGTCAGCTTTGTGTTTTTGACGGTTTGGCGCCATCTTGTGTCTGAATAATGCACACGTCACACAACTTTGGGTTTAATTAAATAATTAATAATCAATTATGGCTTAGTACAACGTGTACCCATGTAATAAGCAGGATTGTGTTGTGTGTGTGACTGAAACAGGAGTGTGTTTGTCTCGAGCAGTCAGTCATGAGCGTATCTGGCTCAGGTGAGTTTCTGCTGGAGTGTTTGTAGGCCCACAGAGACACTGATATTCCTGCCAAACACACTCAATGCCCTCTGATTACTGCTCAATTATAGTTCTTACCCGCTGCCATCTCTCTGAGGAAAGAGACCCAATGTGCCCCAAAACACAAGTAAAGGAGGCCATATAAGGACACATGGCAGAGTCAGGCTGAACAAACTCATCTGACAGCAGCGTTCGCAGAGCTTGTGTTTTATTTGATTTGTTCGCCTGTTTTAGCTTTTTGGGAGTTTGCATAGAAAAGCACATATAGAAATGTGCCATCCATAAAATCGGGATGAGGTTGAAAATGTTTTTTGTTGTTTTGCTTGGTTGGTTTTATTCTTGTTTTTTTAGTTTTGTTTAGTTTAGTTTTGTTGGGGAGGCTGTTTTGTTGTTTTGTTTTGCGTGTTTTTTTTCTTCAGGGGACATGGTTGTTTAATTTTGTTTTGCTTGGTTTAGATTTTTTATTTTAGCTTTTGTTTTGTAGTTTAGTTTTATTGTTTAGTTTTTTGTTTTGTTTTGTTTTTTGGGGAGGGGGTTGTTTTGTTTTGCTTGGATTATTGGATTTTTTTATTTTAGTGTTTTGTTTTGTTTCGCTTCGCTTCGCTTCGTTTCGTTTCGTTTCGCTTCGCTTCGCTTCGCTTCGCTTCTCTTGGCTTGGCTTGGCTTGGCTTGGCTTGGCTTGGCTTTGTTTCGTTTCGTTTCGCTTCTCTTGGCTTTGTTTTGTTTTGTTTTGTTTTGTTTTGTTTTGTTTTGTTTTGTTTTGTTTTGTTTTGTTTTGTTTTGTTTTGGCTTGGCTTGGCTTTGTTTTGTTTTGTTTTGTTTTGTTTTGTTTTGTTTTGTTTTGTTTTGTTTTGTTTTGTTTTGTTTTGGCTTGGCTTGGCTTGGCTTGGCTTGGCTTGGCTTGGCTTGGCTTGGCTTGGCTTGGCTTGGCTTGGCTTGGCTTGGCTTGGCTTTGTTTCGTTTCGTTTCGTTTCGCTTCTCTTGGCTTTGTTTTGTTTTGTTTTGTTTTGTTTTGTTTTGTTTTGTTTTGTTTTGTTTTGTTTTGTTTTGTTTTGTTTTGTTTTGTTTTGTTTTGTTTTGTTTTGTTTTGGCTTGGCTTGGCTTGGCTTGGCTTGGCTTGGCTTGGCTTGGCTTTGTTTTGTTTTGTTTTGTTTTGTTTTGTTTTGGCTTGGCTTGGCTTGGCTTGGCTTGGCTTGGCTTGGCTTGGCTTGGCTTGGCTTGGCTTGGCTTGGCTTTGGTTTGGTTTGTTTTTTGGGGAGGGGGTTGTTTTGTTTTGCTTGGATTATTGGATTTTTTTATTTTAGCATTTCGTTTGGTTTTATTATGTTTTTTTTTTTTTTTTTTTTATCTTTTTGTGTTGTTTTGCTCAGTTTATTTTTTCTTTGTTTCGTTTTTTTTTTTTGTTTGTTTTGTTGGTCTATGTGGGAAATGATACAGAAGTTTTGTTTTGGTAATTTTCTTTTTTAAATGTGTACCTCATAGTACTTAAAGGTTCAAAAGTGTACCAAAAAAGTACAAAATTGGATTTAAAATTGGACCTTTAAGAAATTAATATGCCCCTGTATTGTACAAAATTGTACCCCACCAGTGAAAGTATTTAGTTTTATTTTATTTTATTTTATTTTATTTTATTTTATTTTATTTTATTTTATTTTATTTTATTTTATTTTATTTTATTTTATTTTATTTTATTTTATTTTATTTTATTTTATTTTATTTTATTGAAAAAGAAAAAGAGATCCTCAAATCCTTATATACAAAACAGAATTCTGAATATTTTGAACAGAATATTTATTGTTAATTACATTTTTTTTTTGTTTTTGTTGTTTCATGTTTATAAAAGATGGCTCCTTGGACAACTTAAATAAGATTACATTAATTGTGTTTCATTTATTGTATTTTTTTAATTGTATATCCATAAATTAATTCTATTTTATCAGTGCACACTCAGACAATAAACCGGGCACCATTTTTATGCCATATGCATAGTGTTTCAAAGACTTTTTTTGTCTGTACAAATTTTAAAAAGAGATGTTTTGAGATCCCTTCATTGTATGTCTTTTTTAATATAATATATTATCTTTTATTTACTATATATATATATATATATATATATATATATATATATATATATATATATATATATATATATATATATATATAATATTATTATTATTATTATTATTACTATTGTTATTATTATACAGGATAATTTCCCTGTGTATGTTCAGAGAGTGATTGAGAGAGATACTGCACAGTAAAGCAGCTCAATGCATGTGTAAAGAGAAGTTTGAGTTGCTGCTGTGTAATGCTGATTGATTAATATTCAGATCATGTTCAGTATTTGACACGGCAGGTTCCTGAATCGCTGAACAACACCATGATTCTTCATTTTTCAGACAACAGGGTGTTGTTGTGGCCTAAACGTCCAGCGTTCAGTACAAAGACGCTCCTCTCCCAAACAAAAACTGCACAAGTCCTCCCAGTTCCTCTTAAATCACTTACAGATGGACATTACAGTATACACACACTGCTCAAACTACTGCCTTTAAATGTAGGATTATCTTTGCTCACCAAAACGTTTTATTTGAGCAAAAATAATGTAAAAGATGTTGAAATATTATTACAAATTTAAATAGCTGCTTTGTATATGAATAAACAGTCAAATATAATTTATAGTTGTGATGTAAAGCTGAATTTTCAGCATCATTACTCCAGTCCTCAGTGTCACATGATTATTCAGAAATCATGCTAATATGATGATATGATGATTTAAAGTTTCGTAAATTGTGATATATTTTCAGGATTTAAGGATAAATAGAAAGTTCTAAATATAATGCTTAACGCCCCATTCATCCGGGGCGTCAGCTTCAACGCTTCCCATTCACTTGAATTGGTGACGTCAGGCTTTGCTAAACTGCATTGTGGATCCATCGGCATCGATTTAGTGGCGTTGCTTGCTGCAGAAGTTGGGATTTCTCAACTTTTCAAGTGCCGACGGAAGCTTCAGCCAATCAGATCGCTTTATCCAAATACACCAGCTCAGACAGTAGCGGATTGCTGACTAATTTCATTGGCTGATGCTGCTATGACGATTGTGTTAGCCCCAACTTCAGACACACCCTTTGTCGTTGAAGCCCCTTATGAATGTGGCGTAAAACTGTCACTTTTTATTAATTGTATAATTCCTTTCTGAGAAGTTTATTATTTTTATTTATGTTTATTATTTAATAAAAGATACTGTCAGTGAGTATTTTTGAATGGAGAAGACGATGGTTTTGTAATGTATTAAAATACATGGTGTTTCACATAAACACATCAAAACTGCTATTTGTTATTACTTATTTCCTTATCATTTTGGACACTTCAACTATTAATAGTTGCATCTTTTGACTTTTTTAGACGTCTATTTAGGTTTTTTATTTTCTATTTATATTTGTTTTATTATTTTTCATTATTTTATTTTGTTAAATGTTTATTTATTTATTTATTTTTTTTATTTTTTAAATGTATTTATTTATTTTTATTAAATATTTTTATATTTGTATATTTTTATTTGTGATTTTTATTATTTTATTTTATTAAATGTTTTTATAATTTTATATTGTTATTTGTGATTTTTATTATTTTATTTTATTAAATGTTTTTATAATTTTATATTGTTATTTGCGATTTTTATTATTTTATTTTATTAAATGTTTTTATATATTATTTTTTATCTAATTTTAATTAGTTTTATTTTATTTTATTTCATTATTTTTTATCGAATTTTTTCATTTGCATTTGTTTACATTTTTAGTTATTTAATTTAATTATTTTTTTTATTAAATTTTAATTAATCTAATTTTATTTAATTTTATTTAATTAATTGATTTATTTATTTATTAATTTCATTATTCAAATTTTTTATTTGCATTTGTTTTAAAATGTACTTTTATAATTTTTTTAATTTAATTTAATTTAATTTTATTCATTCTTTTATTATTAAATAAATTAA
>NC_079444.1:43274975-43284975 GCF_903798145.1 Danio aesculapii
CATAGTAAATATGCTGAAATCACCAAATACTGGAAACATTTCATTAGCATACATTCATTCATCCATTCATTCATTCATTCATTTTCCTTGGGCTTAGTCTCTGATTTATCAGGGGTCGCCACAGCGGAATGAACTGCCAACTATTCCAGCATATGTTTTACACAGCATATGCTCTTCCAGATGCATGGAAACACTCACACTCACACACTACGGCCAATTTAGTTGATGAATTGCCCTATAGCGCATGTGTTTGGACTGTGGGGGAAACTGGAGCACCCGGAGGAAACCCACGTCAACACGGGGAGAACATGCAAACTCCACACAGAAATGCCACCTGACCTAGTCTGGACTCAAACCAGCGACCTTCTTGCTCTGAGGCCACAGTGCTAACCACTGAGCCACCGCGTCTATTTTTACACTGTGAATCTTCTCTCTTGTCTGGTAATACTGATGTGTGCGTGTGTGTGCGTGCCTGTGTGTGCATGCTTGTGTGTGTGTGTGTGTGTGTGTGTGTGTGTGTGTGTGTGTGTGTTTTCTCCACAGATATCCCATCACCAGGCCACGCGACGGTTGTCATGGTGATAAGTGGATGAAGCCGGGGATCAAAACATACGATGTGAGGAACGCCTACGAGAAGTATGACGTTTACTGCTATGTGGGAAAACTACAGGGTGAGTTTAGAGATCAATAAACCTGCAGCATTGATCAAACCTTAGTGACACTGAGAAGAC
This sequence comes from Danio aesculapii, assembly GCF_903798145.1. Classification (NCBI taxonomy): domain Eukaryota; kingdom Metazoa; phylum Chordata; class Actinopteri; order Cypriniformes; family Danionidae; genus Danio; species Danio aesculapii. The sequence continues at coordinate 43,275,707 of NC_079444.1, forward strand.
CTCTTTCAGGAAAAAGTATCCGTAAATGAGCAGTTTTCTGTATTTTGGCATTCATGTTTTTATTTTCCTGTTTGTTTCTGCTTTTGAGTTGCATTATGGGAGCTGGATCTTTTTTCCAACATTTTTCAACCTTGAAAAGTTTAATGAACGTGTAATAGTCTGCAGTGGTATATTGTCTGGGTTGGTGTTGTGTATCACGCTACAGAAGCCTTGTAATAAACTGCAGTACATTTTCTGTTATTATACAGACTTCTTTCTTTAGATATTGTTTATTATACATTATATTATTATTTTAGAAACTACTAAAATACCAATAAAAGTTCAAGTTGAATTTTCAGCTTTAAAAGTCAACAGAGCAGAGAGCAACATCCCATAATGCAATTCACCACCGCAAATAAACGGAAAACACTCAAAATACAGAAACTGTTCATTAACAGGTATTTATTACAGTGTGTTATATTTCTATTATTGTTTTATTATACCTCTCTGTTTATTATACCTCTCTGAGTTGAAGTGCAAATGATTAGCTTTCCTGTGAAACATTAAATATTTCTCAAGTGCTGTTTAATGGAGATGTTTTTTCTCTACACATTATTAAACATATACGTTTTAATAGCTTATTTATAATCATTTCTTTTATCTTTGCCATGATGACAGCACACAATAATTGACTAGATAGTTTGCAAGATACTAGTATTCAGATTTCAGTGCAGTTTGAAAGCTTAACTAGGCAAGTTAGGGTAATTAGGCAAGTCATCAGAGAGTGGTTTGTTTTGTAGATTAAAAAAAGAAAACGAAAATTAAAACTTAAAAATTTCAGCCAAGCTGTGTATACTGTCAAAGTGTCCTAGCTCTGTTGAACATCACATAAAAGACTAATAAGAATATTAATAAAAATAAAATAGAAAGAATATTGAAAAACTCTAGACTTGACTTCGAGCTGTATATTTATTTATTTATTTATTGGTTCATTCATTCATTTTTTTGAATAAAATTTTTGTTTTATTTTGTTTTATTTTTATTTATTCATTTATTTTTATTTTTTTTAATTTACAAACAGGGAACAAATAAAGTATGAATAAAATGTTGCTTCTAGTGTTTGAATAATTAATATCTTTGTCACCTACGGATAAATAAATAAATAAATAAATAAATAAATAAATAAAAAAAATGAATGAGTGAATAAAAGAATAAATAGTAAATGAATAAAAAAATTATATATAAATAAATAAATGAATAAAATAATAAATAAATAAATAATTATGAATGAATGAATGAATGAATGAATGAATGAATGTATAAAAATTGAACGAATGAATAATAAAAATAAATAAATAAATTAATTAATAAAAGAATAAATAAATGAATGAATGAATGAATAATAAATAAATAAATGAATGTATGAATAATAAATAAATAAATGAATGAATGAATAAAGAATAAAAAATGAGTGAATGAATAAATAAAATGAATAAATGAATGAATAAAAGAATAAATTAATTAATAAATAAAAATAAATGAATGAATGAATAAATTAGTGAATAAAAGAATAAATGAATGAATAAAGATTAATGAAATGAATAATGAATAAATGAATTAATAATGAATAAATAAATAAATAAATAAATGTATGAATAATAAATAAATAAATGAATGAATGAATAAAAGAATAAAAAAATAAAAAATGAGTAAATGAATGAATAAAATGAATAAAATGAAATGAATGAATAAAAGAATAAATTAATTAATGAATAAAAAATAAATGAATGAATGAATGAATAAATTTGTGGATAAAAGAATAAATGAATGAATAAAGAATAATGAAATGAATAATGAATGAATGAATGAATTAATTAATTAATTAATGACTGATTAAAACAATAAATAAATAACAACATAATGACTGAATAAAAGAATGAATGAATGAATATATGAATAAACGAATGAATAAATAAATAAGTGAATAAAATAAATGAATGAATGGAAAAATAAATAAACTAATGAATGAATAAAATGAATCAATAAAAGAACAAATGAATGAATTAATTAATTAATTAATTAATGACTGATTAAAACAATAAATAAATAACATAACATAATGACTGAATAAAAGAATGAATGAATGAATGACTGAATGAATGAATGAATGAATGAATGAATGAATGAATGAATGAATGAATGAATGAATGAATGAATGAATAAACGAATGAATAAATAAATAAATAAATAAATGAATAAAATAAATGAATGAATGGAAAAATAAATAAACTAATGAATGAATAAAATGAATCAATAAAAGAACAAATGAATGAATGAATTCATGTGTGTGTGTTCAGGTGAGGTGTTCTTCATTGATCAGAAACTGTCTCTGGACGAGGCCCGCTCAGCGTGTGCGGGTCAGGACTCAGTGTTGGCCTCTCCTGGTCATCTTCATGCCGCCTGGAGAGACGGCATGGACCGCTGTGATTTCGGCTGGTTGTCGGACGGCAGTGCTCGATACCCGGTCTCCGTTCCCAGAATGCAGTGCGGCCGAGGACAGCTGGGCGTCAGGACAATGTACCGCCACGCCAACCAGACGGGCTTCCCTTTACCCACTAAGAAACTAGGAGCCTACTGTTTCAAAGGTGCGTTTGTATTTATAGAATGACATGCTCCCTTTGTATGGGTCATCAGAGGGGGAAAGCCCCGCTCACTAGTGATCATCTCTCCCTCATTAGCTTGGGGTGTTAAGCTGCAGTCACACTAGAGTTTGAGCTTGCGAAATTCTGTTGTGCGACGCTGCGAAAAGGGGCGGGATTAAACAAGATGATTAGACATTTAAAAAAGCGAGCGATTGCTCCATGTTTTAAATTTCTGTCCAGAGAGGTCGTGTTTTGATCCTCGATTGGTCTCACGCAATCAAGTGATGCGATTTCACAGGTCAGAGTTCACCAAGCTTGAACTTTGCACCGCAGCAACCTGCGAAACTTGACGCATGACCTTGCGTTTCCGGTCTGACGCATTTTGCGTGCGTATGAATGGAAGTCTATGGGGAGAAAAGCCCAGTGTGACCGCAGCTTAAGTCTTGTTTTTGAATCTGCCACTATGCTGACACACAGGCATTTGTAGCTCTGCCCTCTTCTGAAAAGTGCACATCTCATTTGAATTTAAAGCGACAGTCACCAAAACGACAAAATTAGGATCAAAGCTAAAAAGGGTCAGTTTCAGAGGGTTAGAAAAGATGATCTGGGTGGTATTTTGAGCTTAAACTCCCCCCCCCCCCACACACACACACACACACACACACACATTATACTCATTATACAGTCATTATACAGATTTGTGTCCTCATATGTCACAAAAACAACTACACACACACACACTAGGGAGATCAGAGATTTATTTAGCATCTTGTAAATATGGGGATAATAGGTCCCTTTAAGACATTTTAGTATTTTTGTGTGGGGTGTGAAATGCAGTGCTAGTAACTAACATTCTGAAAGTTTTGCCTCATGATGTCATGATTTTGTCCGTTTTGATTGGCCAATTCAATTCAAGTTTATTTGTATGGCGCTTTTAACAATAATTATCGTTCCAAAGCAGTTTTCCAAAATGAGCACATAATTATATTACAATCAGTCTGAGCGAGTTAAGGTGTTAAGTATACGATGGACAGTACAATGGTCAAGCATATACGCACAGCGGGGGAAATAAGTATCGAACATGTCATGTTCTTTCGTGGTAATAATATTTCTAAAGGAGCTTTTGACATGGGATTAAATCAGATTTTGTTAAAAACACAAACAATACAAACATAAAAATAAAACAAAACAAAATAATCTGATAAATACTTTATATAAAATGCTTGTTTAATGACGGCAGCTTATAGGCGCCTCTCATATGGAGAATGAAGCCTCATGCATTGCTCAGGTGTGAGTTCCTCACAGACTTTAACAGAGTGTCAAAATCTTGATGGTTCTGTGGGTTTTGTCTATCAAATCTGAGTTTTCTTCTGTATTTTCTATCGGATTCGGATCAGGTGATTGGCTGGGCCATTCTACAGCTTGATTTTCTTTCTCTGAAAGCATCTGATAGTCTCCTTGGCTGTGTTTTGAATCATTGTCTTGCTGAAATGTCCACCCCGGGCACTGTACACACTGTTAGCCATTAGCAAAACAAGAGCTCATTTGAAAACCCAGTTCTCATAAAGACCACTCGACTTCTTAATGAATACTAAATTGAGCTGCACAAGCTTATCTAATAAATAGATCAGTTAATCGAGAGAGACTAAACAGCAACAGAAACAAAACTATACAAACACAATTGAACAGGCTGACCGACACAAGTGAGGAGATTGGTGGTGAGCCAAGCGCTCCTCCTGAACAGCGCAAGCACACGCTTTTTATATGGGGCGGACCAGCTCCTGATTGATGCACAGAGTATGTCATAATAGTGATTGACAGCTTTTTCGACCAATGACTGCACACCCGGAACACCACAGAGTACACAACGGAAAGAGAAGTGAACGCAAAACAGAAAACAAACACAAATCATACATGAACCGTAACACCAAATGCTGTTTAACAGATTCAGGAATTTTTGACAGTATTTCCTATAATATTTTTCCCTCTGGAGTAAGCCTTATTTGTTTTATTTCAGAGCGTATACAGAATTCTAACACAACATGAGGGTTATGAACTATTTGTGTACAGTGTACTGCTTCAGTCAGTGTGTATTGAGTGTGGTAATTGTGTAGGGAGTGTTAGTTTAGCTGTGATGTCATCAATACAGCTGTGGATCTGCTGGATTTGGGCTCTCTGCATGGGTGGAAGCAGATCCTTCGTTCTCCAGGGTCTCCTCGGGTTTCATCTGTTCACGCTCAATCCTGCGTCTTGCTCACAAATATGCCTGAAAACGGCCTGATCTGGGGTCAGTTTCTTCATCTAGACTCTGTTCTGTTCAGCCTCAGTCGTCAGTGGATGGGGAACATGAGCACAGGCCACACAGAGGCAGCTTGAACATGCGTTTAATCCTGTTTTACATCCTCCTCTATCTCCTCTTCAGCCTGCACCTCCAGGGATTGTGGTTAACCGGAGCTTGCTTCATGAAACCCGTGTTGAAGCACTTCTGTTATATGGGTTTCAACCGCAGAAAACCACAACACTAACAAACGCATGAGAGTTTTTCTCCATGGATGTTTACATGGACACCAATAGTTGGATTTTAATATGATTAAGATAATACTCTGATGACGAGTCGACCATGTAAACAGCGATTTTTAATGACCTTAAACTGACTGAAGTCATAATCTAAATAAACAGAACTGGAATTAAGACATGCATATTTCAGCCTCATCAGTGACTACGCTTACATGGACATCAGTAATCTAATGATTTGCCTTAATCTTTAGACAATAATATGATGAAGGTGTTTACATGAGATGTTCCTTTCATGATCTCATTTTACATGTTACAGCACATAGATCAATAAACGTTACTGCCTCAGCGCACTATTCAACATTTCCTCCAGAGTTTCATGTCATTTCGGGTCTTTCATTTTTAATTTTTCCACTTTAACTGCAGTTCAGCAGTTTCACGTTCATTCAGGAACATTTCATGCATGCCCCCGTGACAAACGAGATATTGGATGCCAGTATGAGGTGTAAGGACTGCTGGAAGAGTTGTTTTCATGGAACTTTGCCATGAGTGTGTCTGTGGTCATTTCAAAATGTTCCTGAATGAAAGTGAAACTGCCAAACTGCTGTAAAACTAAAAATGAAACACCCCAAATGACATCAAATTGATCAATGGATGGATGGAGAGAGAGAGAGATAGAGAGAGAGAGAGATGGATGGATGGACAGGTGGATGGATATGAACAGATGGATAGATGGATGGATGGATGGATGGATGGATGGATTGATGGATGGATGGATGGATGGATGGATGGATGGATGGATGGACAAATTGATGGACTGATGGATAGATGGATGGATAAATGGTTGAATAGACGGATGGATGAATGGATGGACTGACGGACAGATGATGGATGGGTGGATGGACGGACGGACGGATGGACATGGATTATGGAAAGATGGATGGACGGATGGATGGATGGACAGATGAATGGATGGATGAAAAGATGAATGGATGGGTGGACGAATGGACAGACGGATGGATGGATGAATGAATGTATGAATAGACAGATGGATGGATAGATGGATGGATGAATAAATGAATGGACAGATGGATGGATGGATGGATAGACGGACAGATGATGTATGGATGGATGGATGGCAGGAAAGATGGATGGATGGATGAATAAATGAATGAATGGATGGATGAATGGACAGATGGATGGATGGATGGATAGACGGACAGATGGATGGATGGATTAACGAACGGATAGATCGATGGACGGATGGATGGACGGACTGACAGACAGATGATGTATGTATGGATGGATGGCAGGAAAGATGGATGGATGGACAGATGGATGATGGACAGATGTATGGAAGGATGAACAGATGGACGGACAGATGGACGGATGGATGATGATAGATGGATGGATCGATGGACAGAAAGATGAATGCATAGATAGATGGATGATGGATGGATGGATGAATGGACAGATGGATGATGGATGAATGGATTGATGGACAGATGCATAGATGCATGGATAATTGATGGATGGATGGATGGATGAATGAATGGACAGATCGATGAATCGATAGATGGATGAAAAAATAGATGGATAGATAGATGAACAGATGGATGGATGAATAGATGGATGGACAGATGGATGGATGGATGGATGGGTTAACGAACAGATGGATGATGCATGGATGGATGGATAGATAGATAGATAGATAGATAGATAGATAGATAGATAGATAGATAGATAGATAGATAGATAGAACGATAGACAGACAGACAGACAGACAGAGATAGATAGATAGATAGATAGATAGATAGATAGATAGATAGATAGATAGATAGATAGATAGATAGAACGATAGACAGACAGACAGACAGACAGACAGACAGACATAGATAGATAGATAGATAGATAGATAGATAGATAGATAGATAGATAGATAGATAGATAGATAGATAGATAGATAGATAGATAGATAGATAGATAGATAGATAGATAAATAGAGAGAGAGAGAGAGAGAGAGAGAGAGAGAGGGGTGTATGGGCCTCTGTCAGACATAAACAGGAGCTGCTGCAGGACGAGCTGTTTCTCCATCACTGAGTTTACAAGAGGAAAAGATGCCTGATGTTTGGGTTGAGAAAGCAGACCTGTGTGTAACGACTAACAGCTGTGTGTGTGTGTGTGTGTGTGTGTGTGTGTGTGTCCACATTCACTAAGACACAAGATTGTTTTCATTTCTAATCATAATAGTTTTAATAACTCATGTTTAATAACTGATCTGTTTTATCTTTGCCATGATGACAGTAAATAATATTCGAGATATTTTTATTCCTGCCAAACTAAAACAAATAAAACTTTCTCAAGAAGAAAGATATTATAGGAAACACTGCTATAATCCATTGCTTTATAAACATCACTTAGGAGATATTTGAAAAGGAATGCATATTTCACAGGAGGGCGAATATTTTACTGTATAGCTGAACTGAGCTGAATGAAATGAAGTATATTCATGTGATGATGGCTACAGATGTCTGAGGGAACGCTGGGTGTGGGTCTTCACACATTTATAACTCGGCATAACTGCAGCATTATGCAAGTGCTGCTGGTAAAAACATCTATCTATCTATCTATCGTTCTATCTATCCATCTATCCATCTATCCATATATCCATCTATCTATCTATCTATCTATCTATCTATCTATCTATCTATCTATCTATCTATCTATCTATCTATCTATCTATCTATCTATCTATCTATCTATCTATCTATCCATCTATCCATCTATCCATCTATCCATCTATCCATCTATCCATCTATCCATCTATCTATCTATCTATCTATCTATCGTTCTATCGTTCTATCTGGCTGGGTCAGTTGGCATTTCTGTGTGGAGTTTGCATGTTTCCTCCGGTTGCTCCGGTTTCCCTCACGGTCCAAACACATGCGCTATAGGGGAATTGATGAACTAAATTGGCCGTAGTGTGTGTGTGTGTGTGTGTGTGTGTGTTAGAGTGAATATGTGTATGGGTGTTTCCCAGTACTGGGTTGCAGCGGGAAGGGCATCCGCTGCGTAAAACATATGCTGGAATAGTTAGCGGTTCATTCCACTGTGGCGACCCCCGATAAATAAGGGAGTAATCCAAAGGAAAGTTAATGAATGAATGTATAAACTGCAAAATGTAATTATTCCTTTTTTTTTATAAGTACATTGTAAAAAATTGTCTAAGAATATTACCCTAAATTTAATGTGTTAATGTGAGTAAAATAAAAGTAATTAAAAAAAATCTTCCTTCTCACAAACTTTTAAATAGTCCAATCCCAGACATTCTTACTTTTATTAGTGAACACCACATACTCAGACACTCTGTAATCTGTGTACATATACAGTACAGTATTTTAAATTCGGCCAAACACAGGCATTTGTTCTTATCCATTCATTTTTTTTCCAGCCAGATGTGCAACAGACATACACATCTCATCATGAATAGCTTTGCTGTGGTGTTGAAACTTTTTGTTAAGCATGAAACCTTTTACTATTTCTTTACCACCTTTGGAGGCCTGCCAGCACATCATGAACACAGCAGCTAAATGCATATGAACAGACAAGAGTGAACATTATAGAGTCGTTAACTGGGCCACTTTACAATTTCATATAGGTCCATTAAAGTGTCTCAGAGCTAGTGCTGTATGCAGGCAGCAGTGTCAGGGTTTTGATTTATCGATTGTGAGAACGAGAAAGCCTTGGCGCTCATATTATACAACATTCCAAGTGCAGCTATTCAAGACTATTTACCTACTAGACTAGAGTTAAAGTACTGTAAGTGCTTCAGCAGGACGAAACGCAGCCAAAACATTCTGGAAAGGAAGCTAAAGTTTCTAAATAAACCTAAACTGTCAAGTTTTACCCACGTCATTTTCCCAAAATAACTCATTACCAGCCTAAAATGCTTTTATGCGGAGATTATTCTGCTGTTGTTGACATTTAGTTTATAATTAGAAATGACTTTGCTGCCACATTGCACTTATGCTGCTTGTGATATAACTGTAGAAGTATTCTGACCTTTACATTTATTTTATAGTATTCTCATTCATTCATTCATTCATTTTCCTTCGGCTTAGTTCCTTTATTTAT
>NC_079444.1:43287475-43314975 GCF_903798145.1 Danio aesculapii
TTGTCAATAAGACTTAGCAATAAATGATGTGAATATAGGTTGGCTAGCTGTTTGAGCAATGAAATATGTTCAAGAGTTTGGAAAGTCTGCTAGATAACAAATAAATATTTTTGTAATTCTGTTTGATGCCACTAGGGGTGCTGTAATTGCGTAATATGCTCTCCAGTTACATAGGCGAAAACATCCATCGAATACAATTTCAAACTATAAACTGTGAAGTTTAGTTTTAAAGTGTTGACCTTTAATGGCACCTCTTAAAGGTAAGTTTATTCTTATATCACAATGTTTTGTGTAAAGACAAATATACTACAAGTAAATCAATTCAATGGGGTATATCAACAGCTAGAGTGTTATTCTCCCACCGATAAACTTCTGGTGAAAAGTTAATGTTACTATTTTTAATGTCACAATGTTCCTTTTACAGGATCAGTGTTGTAATGTAATCAAAATATAATTCGTTAAATAGATTTAAGCATTAATTTAGTTGTTTAGACGTAAAATGAGATGAAAGACCATTCAAACACAAGTGCCATCAGTGGCACTATGTAAACACTGAAACTCTATTGAAAATACTGTGGTAAAATAAATTTTCATGTTTTAAAGACGTGGCACAAAACAATCATATTTAATGCAGCGCTTCTTGTCCTGTCTTGAGACCCTGTTAATATTGTATATCAATCAGGCCGTGAAGATCATTGATTTTTAAAGAAACCAGATTTTAAATGCTGTGATTTTTGGAATGGCTTGACAGTTCTCTGAAAGCACTCAAGCTGGCTTACTGACAATAAAGAAATGTCCATACACCCCATCTTGTGAACGAATTGTGAAAATGTTGTAAATGTTTGGAAGATGGGGAAATCTGTTTGCAAGCAAATCATATTCTGTTTGTGGCCACTAGGGGTGCCAAAGTTCCACGTTATTTTCAAAAAGCTTTATGATAATCTTTCTCTTTCCTCGCAGGACGAGATCCCACCACTGCACCTACAGCTGGACCCACAACACCTACAGTTCCCTCGGACGCCCTTAAGATTTCATCTCTGGAAGTAATGTCTTCTGCGCCAACCGATGACACCATTGAAGAACCACCTTCAATGTTCTCTGCAAGCATGGCACCACGAGACAAACCCACTCCTGAAGCATATCCCACCATTGTTACAACTAAATCTGAGGGGATTTTGGATACGCCATCCCCAACATTTGCTGACTATGGTGAAAATAGCAACTTAATGGTGCAAGTGGCACCTGACTCTTCACTCCAGGGTACCTTGGGCTCCACCACAATGGTAACCCCATCTTATTACGACTCTATTTTCTCTATCAAACTTCCTCCTCAACACACAAAAGGGGCCGGGAATCCTTTGGATACCTCTCATGAGGAATACAGTAGTGCCGAGGGAAGCATCAGCGGAGACATGAAGACTCCTGAGAGTGTGATTCCTACTTCACCTGTGCTTGTTACAACTCTCCAAGAAGACCCAGACCAACCGAAAGTGGTGTACAAAGAGGACGGAAGCACAGAAAACACCACTGAAGGAGTGGTCTTTGCTGAGTCCAGTATGGGAACTCCAGGTTTAGGCGAAGTGATTGTGCATGGGTCACAGTCTGAAGTCACCAAGAATGTCAGCTTTCCAATAGACATCAGCTTGCTCATAGTCGACATCAAGGATACAAATCAATCTGGTTGGTGGGAGTCTTTTTACAATTTCATCAATGCAAAAAAACCCAACAACATTTATATAGAGACAGGGTGGGCGTTTGGGGGTGGGGGGCTTTGACCTCCCTAATTAAAGCTTGATCCCGCTGAAGGACATAAGAAGGTTTGTGGGAGAATTAGTTCTTTAAATAGAGAGAAATAGTTTGCTCTGGCCTGTATCTTAAGTAATAATAATATATATTATAGGTGGCCCCATGGGTAGCGCTGTCGTCTCACAGCAAGAAGGTTGCTGGTTCGAGCGTCTGCATTTCTGTGTGGAGTTTGCATGTTCTCCCCATGTTGGCGTGGGTTTCCTTCGGGTGCTCCGGTTTCCCCCACAAGTCCAAAGATATGCGGAATAGTCTGTGAATGAGTGTATTGGTGTTTTCCAGTGATGGGTTGCAGCTGGAAGGGCATCCACTGCTTAAAACATATGCTGGATAAGTTGGCAGTACTTCCATTGTGACGACCCCTGATGAATAAGGGACTAAGCTAAAAAAAATGAATGAATGAATGAATGAATGATAATAGATAATATAAATATACGGGCGACATGGTGGCTCAGTGGTAAGCACTGTCACCTCACAGAGAGCATGTCTCTGGTTTGAGTCCTGGCTGGGCCAGTTGGCATTTCTGTGTGGAGTTTGCATGTTCTCCTTGTGTTGACATGGGTTTCCTACGGGTGCTCCGGTTGCCCCCACAATCCAAAGACATGCAGAATAGGTGAACTGAATAAACTAAATTGGCCAAACTGTTTATACAGCAGAGTGTATGGGTGTTTCCCAGTACTTGGGTTGCGGCTCAAAGCTGTGTGAAACATATGCTGGAATAGTTGGCAGTTCATTCCACTGTGGTGACCTCTGAAATTGAGACTAAGCTGAAGAAAAAGTAATGAATGAATGAAAAAATATTTGACCCCCATAATGGCAATGGATAATCCACACTTTGTACAGAAGATACTTTAATTAAAGCAAGACAGTGTATAATATATTGACTTGTGAATCAGTTCTGCTTGTCCTTTGATATTTTGGTGCAGCAGTGCTTGTCCTGTGATTGCTGCCAAAGCAGCATGTTGTAAATGAGAATTCTGGTGAAGGAAACACTGAGATACAAAATGTAGATCTTGGCTAAAGAGAGGCCATTGGCTCTGTCAAGACACCTACTGCTGTCTTGCAAACAACAGATCTGGATGGGGCCCCTTGAGTTTATCCAGTTGCTTTAGTAGTTGATATGTGCCCAATCTTTACCTCATCCTGAGGTATAACTAAACTAGCGGTGCTGCCTGCATGCATAGAGTGGAAAAGGAAAACAGATCCTTCATGCCTTCCCGTGACCTTAATTGACTTCCTATGTTGGTGGAAAGAGTGATGAAGTTGATAAACATCTGTAAATGGACTGCAGCCAGTGTTTCTGTCTTGTAGGTCCTGAGGGTCGACATTAATCAGTTGACCCATTTATACCATTTGATACTGTTAAAGAGGCATCTACTCGAGTAAAACGTCAGGGAGAGACAGAGGTGTTGAGTGTGAGAAAGAGTAGCTCTTAAAGCCACAGACGAATGCCTCTTGGGTCAAATGGCAAAGCCCCTTAAAACATCAATCAGCAATGTAATCACTGCGAGCTAATTACTTTCCCTTACCTCGTCCAGTCTGAAGATCAGGTTACCACGTGTGGCTGCTAGAATGTCCATGAAAGAGGCATTTTTTTTGCAAGTTATGCGTAATATTGGGGACTTTTAGGGCGTATTATAATCTCTGGCGGGATTTCACACAGTTTTTTTACTGTGCCACGTACCAGATGCTGGAATTACTTTAGTCTTGAGCTCTTTCGAAATGAAAAGAGTCTTGTCATTTTGTAATAGAGTGGTCTCGCAGGGGCATATCACTGAAAGAAGTTAATAATAAGAAATTCACTCTTCTGTGCATGAGTAGAGCCATGACTTGTGTAGAAACAATAATCAGTACAAAATTATATTTGACTAGAGAGGTTTATTTTCCTCAAGTGGCACTCTAGACTTTAAGTGGAATATACATACCATGCCAATTTGCAAGATCTCTTTAAAATAACTTCAGGCGACATGAAGTTAGGGCTGAGCATCCAAGCAGGTACTATAGCCGTCTTTTAGCTCTTTTCCAAAGTACAATATGATTTGGTAAGAGTACGCCTGATTAGGCTGAAATTCCATTGCAAATAGCACGCTTACTTGGTAGGCTTGGTGTAATCTCAGAAAGTAGTGATCAGTAGTGATTCTTATGCAATACACAAACAAGAAAGGCATACAGTAGGTGGCATGCACATATTGCATATTTTAAGACTGCAAGTTTGGTTTGAGCCCTGTCAACCATGGCGTCACTGTATTATTATATTGTCTGCATTTTCCTGTGTATTTAAAAATAATATCCCTATGTTGATGTTCCTCTTGAAGCGCAAACAAGTTAGGATTCTCTGTTAACTAGAGCTTTGCATTGAGTCTACTTCCATCCTTTAGGTATCGTACTATTGTGCTAGGTACTCTTATGATAGGGTCCCAAAGAAGTAGTATGATACAGTTCTCTATTTTGGTACTATCAGAACTCCTGACAGTGGTAAGATATAAATAATTGCATACTGTACTATACTGTACCGCTCAGTGGAAACAAGCCATCCGATGTTTTGAAGAAAAGTAGAAATTAAACCTAGTAAGAAAATGCCTGTGTAATTTCTTTTCTTCTTGGTTTGCAGTTGAAAGTGTTCTGGATTTTCTTGGAGAATCACGAGGCATCACTAATGTTCTAGCATCTAGTGAAAATGAGTCACCTTTGGGAAGTGGAGACCTTGAAATATATCCTTCAGCTTCTGTTACCGTCACCCCAGAAGTGAGTTTCATTAACGGAAAGCACGAGTTGACTCTGCAACCAGTCACTGAACAGGAGGCAAGAGGAGACCAGTTTGACACTGTGACCCCTCCAATTGAAGAATTCATCCCTGACGATGAGAAAGTAATACTTATGGCAGTACCTGAAGGTGTCACATCTACCCCTAAAACAGATGAATCTGGCTTAACTACGAGAAGTCTAATTGAGCCTCATTTCACAACAAAAATCTCAAAGCTAGATTTGGGCAGTGGAGATCTCGAAATATATCATTCAGCTTCTGTTACCATCACCCCAGAAGTGAGTTTCATTAATGGAAAGCACGAGTTGACTCTGAAACCAGACATTGAACATGAGGCTAGAGGAGACCAGTTTGACACTGCGACCCCTCCAACAGAAGAAATTATTCCTGACGATGAGATAATAATACTTACTGGAATATTTACGGAAGGTGAAGGTGTTACATCTTCCCCCAAAACAGATGAATCTGTCTTAACTACAAGAAGCCCAGTTGAGCCCTGTTTCACAGCAAAGATCTCAGAAAGTACAATCATGAGTGAATTGCCCACAGTTTCAACCAAATCTCCAAGCCAGGAGATAACCCCACAAGCCATATCATTTAGCTCATCAATCAATGAAGAAAGTTCAGGGATGAGCCCAACAGATGATGAAGAGGAGCTGACTACATTGGAAGGCTCTGCGGATGACCTGCCGTCAACTACACCTTCTACTGACCCAGATATGGTGGCTACCGACGAGACTGAAACAGCTGAAACAGAGAAGCCTACACAGGCATATGGGGTAAATTGTTCCACCCAAGGATCAATTACAACTCCAGAAACTTCACAAACTACAGCATCCAGCCCTGTAGAAAGAGAAGTGAAGCAAGACAGAGACGATTTTGAGGGTTCCACCTCAGCAGAAGAAGAGAGCTCAGGACAAGATATGTATTCTAGAGAGGAACCAAGACACCCAATTTCATCTCCAACTCTCTCTGTTCCTTCTCACTCCTTTACAACTTCCTCAACAAGTACTCCTCCCAAAGACCCAAGAGAACCTGTTAGTTTACTTTTGCCTAGTGCAGAGCCTACAGCAAATGTGGTTTCAACTTTACAAACAAGAGTAATCCCAGAGGAGAAAGACCAAAACAGGAGTACAACCAAGAGTCCTTTATTGGTGCCTGAAATTGAAAAAGATGTAAGCACAGTCTTCACCATCTCTGGAGACAGTGGCTCTGGTGATCAGCCAACAGAAGCACTAACAAAACAACCTTTCATTGTCACTACCGTTCCTTCTCTTTTCATTCAACAAACTGTTGAAACTAGTGTTGATGCTAATGAACCAACTATAGCATTTGAAGGTTCTGCTGAAGACGCAACACCATTATCTTTCACTACTGCCCAAACTGAAACTAATTTCACAACCCAAAGTTCGGATACTAAAATTCTGCCCACGGATAGTCTAAGAGCAATAATGTCTTCCTCCCAAGAGACTGTTCTAATCCAAGAAACACATTCAGAAGAGACAACCACTTTAGTGCAGCCATCAGAGACTACAGAAGAGACCATGTTACCTTCTAAATTTGGATTCTCAACAGAGAAGCCTCTCATCTCAACGCCTGTACATTCCAGTGGCCCCATCACTATTGCTGATACAAACTTAAGCATTGAAGAGTCAGTTCAGGATGTTACAAGTACTACTTCTACAACAGAAGACATTTTCAGCACCCCCAAAGCCACAAGTACTGTGTCAATTGAAGAGACTGTTGTAGATTATGAAGATGTGCAGGGTGCCTCAGTTGTTGAAAGACAACCACCAACCAGGGAAGAATTCACCACAAAAAAGCCAGAGGTCTGGACTGATTCCAGCTACACTGTCGAGAGCCATGTGGTGGATTTGCAAGGTAGAGTTTTGAGCTGTGTTTTTGCAAAGCATACAGAATTTCCACAGTGCTGATTTGTCCATAGTGGATTTGTCCTTTCACTGAAAGTTATGACTTTGTTATTTTAGATCACACACTTTGCTCGGTCAGTGTGTGTGAAAATGGCGGAACATGCTTTTCCAGCAGAAAAGGAAATATTTGTGTCTGCATGCCTGGATTCAGTGGGGAACGCTGTGAAAATGGTTTGTAGCTTTTAGTTTTTTAGTTTTATTCACTTTTGATGAACACGTTTCTTGGTATAGTGAGACATTTTCATATCCTAATTCCTGCAGATGTCGATGAATGCCAGTCGAACCCTTGCCGCAATGGCGCTACATGCATTGATGGAATAGACTCTTTCAGTTGTGTCTGTCTGCCCAGCTATTCAGGAGCCCTCTGTGAGCAAGGTATGAAATCAATTTTATACATGTGTTTTGATTAGGATAATATGTGAGGTTACACTTCATTTTGATGATCCACTTTAGGAATGTTGAACATAAGCAACTTTACAAGCACCAGCAGGAAGGTGAAGGGCTGATTTTTATTTTTGCGTCGAGTGATTGGGGTGACCCGGGTTCCCATTTATGTTTCTTTGTGTTGTGTTTCTTCACCTTTGTTTTGTTTTTTGAAAGCAATCTTAATGTACAAGTAGCTCAAACTCGCTCATTCAGAGGCGGGAACTGACGGACGTGCAACAACTTTAATCATAAGGTCAACACAAAACAACAGTTTTCATCTAAAGCTACTTCACAGTACTCGACACTGGTAAACACTCGCTTCCAGTGGTTCTCGGTCCTGCCCGCACTGGTCACAGCTACCAAGCTGACCAATCACAGAGTTTGCGATACGCGTCACTGTGACGTGCAGTTAAATTTTTTGAGAGGTGCGCATCAGCATCGCTGCCAGCAGCGGCATCAGCCATAGCGAGGGCTATGCGACCGCGCAAAGGCTGTGCTGGAGCATGTGTGTGCGATTGATGCAGAAGTATAAATCTGCCTTTAAAAGCATTGAACCCAGAAGCTTGGAGGGTCCTATACTGACGTCTGGGGGCCTGGAACACAATGGTGACAGAGCAAAAAAAAACTGTGCATATTGATGTAGTAAGTGGGGGGGAGAGGGTGTAGAGAGTGTATAGGGCTCAGTGGTTTGGAGGGACCCAAGTGGGGTCTGGGAGGTCAGATTGCAATTTTTCCTCAGAGAGCAAAGAGCAAAAAACTGTGCATATAGGTGTATTAAGTGGGGGAATGAGGGGCAGAGTGTATAGGGCCCAATGTTTTGGAAGGACCCAAGTGGGATCTGGGGCACCAGAATGAATTTTTATTGAGGGTGCCCAGAGCTGAAAACTGCATTTAGGTGTAGTAAGTGGGGGAAAGGGGAAGAGTGTGGTTTGGAGGGACCTTAGTGGGATCTGGAGCACCAAAATGAATTTTTACTGAGGGTGCCCAGAGCGAAGAACTGTGCATAAAGGTGTAGTAATTGGGGGGAAGGAGGCAAAGTGTATAGGGCTCAGTGGTTTGGAGGGAGCCAAGTGGGGTCTGGGGGATCAGATTTTAATTTTTTTACAGGGGGCACAGAGTGAAAAACTGTGCATATAGGTGTAGTAAATTGGGGTAAGAGGGCCAGTGTGTATAGGGCTTAGTGATTTGGAGGGACCCAAGTGGGGTCTAGGGATCAGAATGAATTTTTTACTGAGGGGGCCTAGAGCAGAAACTGTATATATCAACACAATCTCATGGCAATTCGTAACTTTTTGATTTAGTGGCTAATTCGTATAAATCCGTACGATCTAATTCGTACAATTTAGTACGATTTGCTCATGCCCCAATGACGGTTTGGTTTAGGGGTGGGATTAGGTGCTACACCTCCTTTTTAAAATCGTACAATTTCGTATGACCGAACTCGTACGAATTAGCCACTAAACTGACAAAACGTAAAATACTTACGTTTTCTCGTGAGATCAGGCTGTATCTATAGGTGAAGTCATTTGGGGGAAGGGGGCAGAGTGTATAGGGCACAGTGCTTTGGAGGGACTCAAGTGGAGTCCGGATGGTCAAAATGCAATTTTTACTGGGGGTGCCCAAAGTGTAAATAGATTAGATTAGATTAGATTAGATTAGATTCAACTTTATTGTCATTACACATGTACAAGTACAAGGCAACGAAATGCAGTATATAGGTGTAGTAAGGGACCCCAAGTAGGGTCGGGAGGCCAGAATGAAGTTTTTACTGAAGGGGCCTAGAGCAGAAGACTGTGCATTTAGGTGTAGTAAGTGTGGGGAATGAGAGGGGGAGTGTATAGGGCCCAGTGGTTTGGAGGGAGCCAAGTGGAGTCTGGGGGGGGCAGAATTCAATATTTATTGAGGATTCCTAAAGCATAAAATTATGCATATAAGTGTAGTAAGTGGGGTAAAGTTTACTGATGGGGCCCAGAGCAGAAACCTGTTTAGAGTTGTAGTAAGTGGGGAAAGGGGGGCAGAGTACATAGGACATAGAGGCTTGAAAGGATCACCGGTGGAGTTTGGGGTGTCAGGGTGGGGACACCCTGACATTGAGGTACTATCGCAGTTTCTTACAGTTAAATGGGGAGTGTATCTGTATCATGCTAGCAATTTGACATCTGCTTCATGCTAACACTGTGTAACACTGTCTAACACTAATGTATAAATGTTTTGCTTTATTCCTGAAATGCTCTGAGGGTTGTGTATTTTAAATATTTATCTCCTTGATTACCTGCAAGGTTTCCACTGCAAGTGGGATAAAATACAACTCACTAAAAGCTGGTGAGTGGAATATGTTATGATTTTAAGGTGCTAGTTTCTAAATAATGAGCCATGGCTGTTTAATAATTCCACTGAAGCAAAGGGTACTGTATAAGGCGGTCAATCCAAACTGTTAACATGGACAAACCAAACCACACAGTTTTTACCACATCTGGTAGGCCTGATCCTCCAGAGGCTGTGTGGTATTGCTGTCAAGAGCAATGAAAGCACATTTGTGCCAACAATTGGGTTCAGAGAAAAGGTCACACAGTCAGCGACAGTACTGCCTCCTCCATTACACCAAATGCTGAGCAATTCTCTGAGCTGTAGCTGAGCCAACTGCCTTGGCATTAACCCAGGCAAATTAGTGTGGCTACGTAAATGATGAGCGCATTTTCCTCCAGTCGCTTCGTCATACTCCTCCATTACAATGGCATGACTTGTGTAGGTCCTAAAATTAGGTTGTAACTTTTAGATGTTATCGGGAAACTAATTAAAGCTAGCAAGAACAATACACAACTGCAATATTGCAACACAAACCTGTTCCGTATTATTGCATCATTTCAGTGTAAAACTAAATATTCCACATAAATTATATATATTTGGTAGAGTGTGCAGTGAGATTTAATGAGTTTGATATTGACATATTAGTAGCAGTGCTTGCTAAGTCATCATAAAGCTACATCGACAATACACCCAAATCAAAATGTCTTCTTTTGGAGGTAACTCTGATCTAATGAGTAGCCACTCACAATACCCTAGATTGCACATGCATTTTTAACACTACCTAGTTTGTTTACAAGGTGTCAACGCTGAACCAGGCTGTTGTTTCACAGTCAGAAATGAAACCGACTATACCGAAGAGGGCAAACACAATGGAAGCAAATACATGATGATTGCATGTGTGAGGGGAATAAAACATTTGAACTTTGTGCATAACCTTAAACAATGACACTAGCAAGGACTGAGGTTTGATTTTTGTAAAACTGCTAGTGTTGGTATCAGATATGAACGGATAACACACTCCTTAAGTCTGGATATATTTAATTTTTTAACATTTACAGCACACTTTAATTAATTAAACACTTGGTTAATTATTAACCGTGATAATTTTGGTCACTGTAGTCATGATATGAAATTTTCATACTGTTACAACACTTTCAATACTGAGTAATATGGATATTTAACATCATTTGTCTTCTATTTAAAGGGATAGTAACCCAAAACTGAATATTCTTACATCATTTTTTCTCCATTTACTTGTTTCAAACCTTTATGAGCTTTTTAAACACTGTTAAACACAAAATAAGATACACTGAAAAATGTTGGAAACCAGTAAACTATTCACTTCCATAGTATTTGTTATTTCCTCTGTGGAAGTCAGGTTTCCAACATTCTTCAGAATATCTTCTTTTGTCTTCAACAGAAAAAAAAAACCTCAAACTGGTTTGAAACAAGTGATCGGTGAGGTAATTATGGTGGAATTTTCATTTTTGGGTGATCTATTCCTTTAAGCAAATACTTAAAGGTGCCGTATGTGAGTTTGACACCCAGTGGTTGAACTAGGTATTGCACTCCTGGTTCAAAACACATGCAAGTGCAGGTTGCCAGATTGACAACACGCTGGCTGTTTCTCAATTCCAAGAACGCAGAGAACAGACTTGTGTTCTTGAGAAGACCGGTCTTACCAGGTCACCTCGGAAGAACGAACTCAGAAGACCGCGAAATCAGAGAACGCGTCCTGTGAGAAATGAGATGCTGCGTTCCTCCTGATGGTCACATGACCGTCACGCATTTTTAATGGGAAATTATTTAAACATTACAGCACTCATACAACGATTTAGTATGTTTCCCCTTATCAATATATATATATATATATATATATATATATATATATATATATATATATATATGTACTATGCATAAAGACTTTACAAATTTACATTGCACAATATAAATAAAACAGATTTTAATACGAATTTCAGCAAATAAACACCCTTAATGTGTTCATGCCTTTATTAAGATTTTCATGGTAATGTTTATATTCACTGTTTCATTTAGGGAAACTCCTGAGCTAAATAAGGGTAACACTTTATAATAACTACACACTAGGAATTATTTATTCAGCATTAGCATCTTAATCTTATAACATTAATAGACGTTAGTAAGCAGTTTATAAATACAGCTACAAATGCTGTATTCTTGACTTACAGTATAAGCACATTTATAATGGGCTTAATAATTGTACTTTCATACTTTGTGACTGGTTGTGATTTTTCATTATTAAATGAAGTATTGCATTATTTACAAACCATTTGTATTGAAGAGTAGTTGGGTTTTTTAAGATTATTATGAATGAGTTAGTAAACATTAAAATTAATGTTTATATATCCTATTAATCCGGATATTTAATAATGGTTACCATGTATGTTAATAAAAACTCAACTTTATGCAGTTTTGTGACCTAATCTAAAGTGAGGACTATTTATGCTTTATAAATGCCTTATAAATGATATCCTCAGTATCAAATGAACAATAATCTTTGCAATCTTATCTAAATAGTAAAATTACTGTAAAGCTTAAACAATGCTTAATGACAAGAGTGTCAAAATACGACATAAAATGGGATAAAATAACAACAATATAATATTTTAACAATATAATAAGATGCAATGTTTAAACTGCACAGTAATTTTATTTTAGATAAGTTTGCAAAGATTTATTTTTTATTTGATATGGTTTCATTCAACCCAGGCTCATTCTGAAAACGTAGTCCCGTGGACGTTTCTGGAGACCGCGAAATACGTCTCAGGAGGTACGTATTTTTGCAGTTTTTGCGAATCCGCGAGAGGCCGCTGTGTGCGATTTTTCGCTTCTCAAATGTCTCTTGCGAGTGCCGTTCGCGCCCGCGCTGTTCTCGCGTAAACCCACCAGAGGCCGCTGTCGAACGACCGTCTGTCCGTCCGACTGGCTGAATGATTGACTGAGCGACTGGCCAATCGGCCGGCCGACCCACCCTCCTCCTTCCCCGTACCCAACCAATTTTACCAATTGACCCGCCCGCTTACTTCCCTAAACCCAACCCACAATTTACAAAAGCCGTCCAGAAAAAGAAAAGCCCTCGTCTGATTTTTTTTAACACGTTTTCGGATTTTACCACATTCTCACCCTGTTAAGAACTTGTTCACTTTATTTCTTGGATTCTGTTTTAGTCTTACCTGATTTCTGGAACAGCTCTTCCCCAGACTCAAAGTCGTCGTCGTCGTGGTCAGCTCCTCTCTGCGTCTCAAGTCCGCCGACGTACAGGACGAGCTAACCGGACAAACTGGTTGCGGCGGGAAAGCCCTCCACACGAAGGTAAGAGGTCAGCCGGTAAGCGCTAAAAGGAACGGCGTCATACCGCCCCGCAGCGTTCGCTTAAAAAATGAAATGCAGCCATACGTACCTCCGGCTACATAATTCGCGGTCTGCAGAAACGTCCACGGGACTACGTTTTCAGGATGAGCGTGTGTTGGTTTCATTTGTGTATCTTCAAACGAATAGGAATTAATAAAGTTGTTTATTTTCTTTTGATCCTGTTTAAAGTTTAACTGAGCCTTTAATTGTCATTTATAAAGGATTTATAAAGCATTAATAGTCCTCATTTTAGATTAGGTCACAAAACTGCATGAAGATCAGTTAATAAAGCATTTATTAACAAACAAATTAACTATTACTATATGCCTGAACAATAAGAATTATTCATTCATAATGATCTTAAAAACCACCAGCTATTCTTAAATAACTGGTTTGTAAATAATGCAATACTTTATTTAGTCATGAAAAATAAATAATTTACAAAGTATGAAAGTACAATTATTACATTATAAATGTGTTTATAAGCCAATAATAAAGCATTTATATCGACAGTTATAAACTGCTTACTAACGTTTATTAATGTAGAGTTAATGCTTAACAAATAATGAATTCACTATTTGCTTATGCTTAATAAATGATTCATAGTGTGTAGTTATTATAAAGTGTTAATTAAGTAAGTTACACCTCTGATCTTTAATAATAAATCTATATAAAATGCTGCGCTTCCCACCTCCAGTCGCAATGACTTCTGGGACTTCTAGAGCGAGTTCGGTGCTTAAGTCTGCATTCATGCATCCTCGATATCAAGAACACATCCGGGAAGTTTCAAGAACGTCCTCCGTTCTTGCGGGTTTTAAGCTTTGGAACTGAACTTTGGCAGTTGATGATGACGTTACATGAGAACACGAGCTGAAGATAGCTGAAGAACGCATATTGAGAAACAGCTGCTGTTTTCCATGAAGGCAACCCGGGGTGCTGAAATATAACTGGCTAAAGGGGTATTGGGCGGGTTAAAAGAACCAAAACAAAGACAGCCGTTCCAGCACGTAACGCACATGTCCAAAGCAGAATATCTGACTTCAGCATTGTTTTTCAGATAACCAAGAATGTTCACTGAGCATGTTTCTGAATATCTGCAAACATATTAAGGTGTTTTTATGCTTTACAAGAGTCAAAGACTTACATACAGCACCTTTAAGACTCGAGTGGGAACTAAATATCTAACTCAACATATTCTTATTGGCTGAATGTGTGTTTTGTGTTTGCCTTAGCATTTGATATGCTTGAAGATCAAATTTATAATGTGATGGCAGAAATCGCATGCACACAGGGACTGTTTTATTAGCATGCAGTTGCACATCTAGTTCCCATTACCCATCAAAACGGTCAACACTTTAAAGTGGGAACATCCCCTTTTAATACTGTCTGTTGTGGTTTTGACTAACAGACAACTCTTAGAAAACAAAGATCCCCTTTTTTCACATGGCTGTGGACAGTGTTTGAGCACGATGAAGTCAAGCCATTCTCCTGTGATGACGTGACGCAGGGCTGGGACTGAGTTTTTTGGCCCCTTTTCCCTGTTCCCTCACTTAAAGGTGAAGCCCCTTAGGATTGTGGGGAGGCCATTGTGATTGGTACATGTGTCTGTGTGCAGACCCAAACAGCTGGAATCAATTAATGCATCACTATTTGTCCACAGAGAGCCTCATAAGTCACGTTGGGGACCAGGCACAGTTTAGAAACACCCAAACATCAGGGTTATTATAGTTTAGCATTTGAAAATTTGTTTTATTTTGATACTGGTTTAAAGATTAGCTCTACTTTTAGTCAGTGTGTGAATTAAACATTGATGATCACGGCCCTGCTGAAAAATCCAGCTTAACCCTGCCTAGGCTGGTTGGCTGGTTTTAGCTGGTTGACCAGCCTGGTTTTAGAGGGGTTTTGGCCATTTCCAGGCTGGTTTCCAGACATTTCCAGCCTGGTCTTAGCTGGTCAGGCTGGAAAATGACCAGTTAAATCCAGCTAAAACCAGCCTGACCAGCCTGATTTAAGTTGGACATAGCTGGTTTTGGCTGAGCTCCCAGCCTGGCTAGGCTGGTCAAGCTGGTTTTATCTGGTCATTTTCCAGCCTGACCAGCTAAGACCAGGCTGGAAATGGCTGGAAACCAGCCTGGAAATGGCCAAACCCCCTCTAAAACCAGGCTGGTCAACCAGCTAAAACCACCCAACCAGCCTAGGCTGGTTTTAGCTGTTTTTTTCAGCAGGGGGGGGTGGGGGGGGGGGGGGGGGGCGGTCAGCTTTTTCGGCAGTAGTTTGGTAATACATGCTTCAGTGAATCAAATTTCTGAATGTATTTAAATTACGCCTCATTTATTAATAAAATGTAAAGATTTTCAGTGTTTTGAGGGATATTTAGTGACTATTTTAGAGGTTACTGTAGGTCAAACTATACAAATTATGTCTAATTTTTCTTTTTTTTAGGCTACATGCAGATTTAAACACCTATTTTTCAAGAAATGTGTTTGTGAACACATGTGTTTGTGTTTGTTAAGATGTCTATCGGTGCTCTAGAACTGCCAGTTTCAGACTGTTGAATGATAATTTTCCTAGCATTGATTAGTGCGATTATGCTGTCACAATGGTATGAACCGTTATAAGCCAATGTGTATTTATCATAGGTGGGCATAGATTAATTTTTTAAATCTAGATTAATCTCGAAATAGATTAAAATGGCTCATTTGAATTCTGCAGAAGGCATTCAGAATATGTGTGCTACCCAAATAATAAGTCTTTGAGAACAGGTTTCTCAAGCCAGGTGGCGCATTAGACCAGGGGCTCATCTCCTGTTTCCAAAATGCATCACAAACTGTTTGAGAAACTGTTGTACTATGATAATTGGTGATGAAAATAAATGATGTTCAATAGGATGTACTTGTGTTTACTAACTGTTTCTTCAGTTAAACATGAAATATGAACTGTACATAAGCTCCAAACAGGGATTTTTTTTTTTTTTTTTTTTTTTTTTTGATGACCTTAATGCAACAAAGGCATAACTGAACTAAACAGAAATAGAATTGAGACATGTGGAGTATGCAGATATTAGTGGCATTATTGAAGTAAACACCGCAAGTAAACACAGTGGCTGTCAGTAATAGACTGCACACACACACACACACACACACACACACATTGCGAAATGCGGAAGTTTTTTTCTTTCCATTTGGCATGCGTTATTAAATTCCATAACACTCTCAGTAGTACTTAATCATTATTTGCGTCTAATACCTCAGTTTGTCATGGGGGCATGAATGAAATGTTCATGAGTTAAAGTGAAACTGCCGAACTGCAGCTAAAGTCAGGCATTCTGCTAATTTGATTCAGAAGGGCACTGTTTTGTCCGACGGCTCACCTGTCAGGTACACATCCGCGCTAAAATATCAAGGTGAAAGTCATCATAGCTTGCGTAGAATAGACCCAGCTCCCAACCCAACTTTAAGAATAGATTATTGACAATTTTTTTTTATCGCACGATAAGAGTCTCGCATTAACGCAGCATGTTAAAGCCGATGACAGCCCACCACTAATATTTATATTATACATTTTTAATTATTAATGTTTAGGATGTAGATCAGAGATCAGAGTAAGCTATTTCTTATTATCAAAGGGCTGACCCCCCATACATCTTGTTTTGATGTCCTTCAGGGGGGATCAAGCGTTAATTAGGGGGTCAATTCGCACCCTGCGTTTAGTTCGTTTAATTTGTGGTTTTATTAGTTTTAGTTTATTTTTTATTTTGCTAACACTTTCTATTTATTTTTTATATAGATATTGTTAAATATAAATTTGTGTATATATATATATATATATATATATATATATATATATATATATATATATATATAGATAGATAGATAGATAGATAGATAGATAGATAGATAGATAGATAGATAGATAGATAGAAATAGATATATGTATATAGATATAGATATATAGATAGATGTAGATAGATGTATATAGATATATAGATTTATATAGATATATAGAAATTTGCTGTACATTTCAATAGTTCTAGTTCCATTAATGATTTTGTTAGTTTTGGATTCGTTTTTATTTTGTGAACACTTTCTACACTGAAAAAAATGATTAATTAGATTTAGTTTTTTAAAGTAAGTGGTTACAAACAATTTACATGGGCTGAATTTAAACAAGAAAATCAAGTGTAGTAATGTTCAACTTAATTTGTTTGTTTAAATTCAACAATAAAAATAGTTTGCAACCACTTACCTTAAACATTTGTAAAACCAGTGAATAATTTTTTTCAGTGTATTTACTTGTTTATAAATACCTTTTTTAAAATTTGCCGTACATTACAGGTTAGTTTTAGTTAGTTTGATTAATGGTTTTGATTATTTTTTTTATTTTGTGAACACTTTCTATTTACGTTTTACACAACAACATTGTGGATACACACCCCTGTCTACATTTCTGGTGATCGTGAATTATGTACGCCGAGGTACGTCTGACTGCATTTCGTCTTTAAAATGAATGCTACGGGGTGGAACCAGCAACCCTCGTGCTGTGAGGCCACAGTGCTAATCACTGCCGCCTAAGTACTTTACTTCATTTAATTATTTTCTTTTTGGCTTAGTCCCTTTATTTATCTGCGGAATGAACCGCCAACTTATCCAGCACATTTTTTACGCAGTGGATGCCCTTCCAGCTGCAACCCATCTCTGGGAAACATCCATCCGCACTCATTCACACTCATACACTAAGGACAATTTAGCCTACCATATTCACCTGTACCACATGTTTTTGGACTGTGGGGGAAACCGGAGGAAACCCACGCGAACGCAGGGAGAACATGCAAACTCGGCACAGAAATGCCAACTGACCCAGCCGAGGCTTGAACCAGCGACCTTCTCGCTGTGAAGGCGAAGAACTTTACTTATTTAATATAATTAAGCACATAATTAACTTACTTAATGATTTTTGCTCACTTTATGTTAACTAATCACTTTAAAAGTAGAATATTTTCTTATTACAGTACATTTTTGCTAATAATTACTTTATTTCAGTTAGTTTTCAGTGGCTGTTATTAGTTTCATTTAGTTCATGTTTCATTGTATTTCAGTTAGTGAAATGTTTTTTGACCAATACTTTGTCTTAGTTTTCGTTGAAAAAGAAAACCCTTGCCAAGCATCTCCGTAAGCCTTTCTCCTTCGCTTTCTGCTTTGTAAATAAATCATCTGACTTACGAATGCAAGCATTTTTTTTTAACATTGAAGATTGTTTTGACCTTCTCAGGAGTTGACATTTATGCTCACTTGCACAGTCTTGACGGTGGTGTTGGGCGTGGGTCCCCCGATGGATCGCTTCCAGCTTCATACAAAATATTGCTGCCATTAGTCAGCAGGGCTAATCTTCTCCATGCATAAACATCACCTCTGAGGACATCTGTTTTCTCAGGCTTCATAGCCAAAGATCGGTGAAATCAGACTGTAAAAAGTTCTAGCAAGAGAGACCCTTTTTCATAGTTAGTGGATGATCAGTAAAGCCAAATTTGGACCTTCGGTAACAGTTGAAATGTATTTAATCCAAGCTGCTGCATGATATTGTAATAAAAATGCAGTATTTTAGCCAATTACCAAAAGAACGTGAGACAAAACCAAAGTCCTTGTCAAAGACCACAGTCATATTGGTGATATTAACACAATAGGTCTCCTTTTTTAAATTTCCTGATGTTAAAAGGATCCAAATCCTTCCCATTTTGAGGCCCACCGCAACGTGACAGAGGAGTACGGTTTCCCCGCCCACCGAAGATTGATTGACAGTCGTGTATTAACATGTCTCCGTAGTAATGTGTAAAATCATATCAACAAGACAGGGCTTACACAAAGCAACTGGGATTAAAAGATCTGTTCAGCTCTCTGTGATCAGCAATCCTCATCAAATGTGATCAAGGATGAGTTTTACCAGTTTAAATCTTTATTAAAACAGTGCATATTTGTAATAAATTAACTTAAAGATGGTAAAATTGCGTCCACAAAGCTACATTTACCAATCGCGGAGCAGTAAGAGACCGCACCAACATTCACAGAGCTGCAAGGCCGGTGTCTAGCCAATGAAAGTAAATCCATATGATGGCGAGCAGGAAGATTTCTTCTGCCTGTTCTACAGTGGTGGATAACAAACTTTTTGGTGCGTTACTGCCACCTCTGGTCGGTGACATCGCCAACCAAATTAGGCTAACACGAGAAACTTGCTTGATGGAAAGATGACTGAGGGGGAGGAGCTATTTCTGAAGCAGGATTTTTCGTGAGCATATCTCAAGAAGTACATGTTAAGATGCAATAACTTAATTTCTGATGCTGTGCTCAAAAAATACTTTAGTAATTTATAGTATATACTACTATAAATTACTGTGTTATGTAGTGTAATTTATTAATGAAGAGTTGTAAATATATATACAATATGCATAATGCTTATGTCAAAATATTTCCCTTTACTATACATTACTATAGTATAATAAATGTATAACACCTGCTTTTATTAGATATTTTGTTTTAGCTGTGATATACTATAATGTGTTTCTGTTTAGTACAGCATATTATTTACAGTAAATCATTGAACTGAATTCTGCCTCAGATGTTTCATTGACAGTTTTATTGACCTCTAAGATGTGATTGACTTGGATTTAAGTTGCTTCGATTTAAAAATAAAAATAGCAAAAATAGCTTTTGCCATGTAGCTTTTAGCTTAGCTTGCTACATTTCTCAGGGGGTAGCTTTTAGTGTAGTTAGGCTACATTTTAAGTAGAGTAGCTAATAGCTTAGCTCACTACATTTTTCAAGTAGCTTGCCCAACACTGACTATATAGTATACTATGAGCAGGGATACAATCAGCCAGTGCAGTCGTAGCTCCATTGTAAAAAGCGTCATTTTGTGTCTGCCGGTTTGTTTACTTGCGGGAGTTCCATTGGCATTTTCCAGCACATGAATTCTGACCAATCGATAAGCAGTTTAGGAAATATGTTCAATAACATTTGGCCAATGAGAGATGTGGATTTTGTCAGATGACTGCATTTTGGTTCTTTTCATCTGGTTCGGACCAAAGCGATCAGTGTAGTGTGAAAACAGCCCAAAGATGGCAGAAAATGCTACAATGTATCATTTATTGCCCTTGGTCCGGACCAAATAAAGCGAACTACAGATGTGAAAGCACCCTTACACACATTGACCCATGTTTAGATGCATGTCACTGATGACAAGATGACGGATGTTTACTGTATGATGACCGAAATGGCCTTAAACACCCAGCAGGCACAAGACGTCAACATAACGTTAGATTTACGTTGTACCTTAACGTAATGGGGATTTAGTTTTTGTATTTTGTTTGAAAATGAAAATCGAGTTGACATCAGAACTCAACGTCAATGTCCAACATCCAACCTAAAACTAACCAAATATCAACGTCTAATGATGTAACAGCTTGACGTTGTGTGGACGTTACCACTATTGACATTTATCAGACGTTGGATTTTGGTTGCCATACCTGACGAATAAATGTCAATATTTGACGTCAGTATGATGTTGATTTTAGATGTTGGGTGGACGTTGGATTTTGGTCACTTTCTAACAACCTAAAACCAACCAAATATCAACGTCTAATGATGTAACAGCTTGACGTTGTGTGGATGTTACTATTATTGACATTTATCAGACGTTGGATTTTGGTTGCCATACCTGACGAATAAATGTCAATATTTGACGTCAATATGATGTTGATTTTAGATGGTGGATGGACGTTGAATTTTGGTCACTTTCTAACAACCTAAAATCAACCAAATATCATTTAACGTCATCATTGAACATCAAATTAACGTTGTCCTTAGACGCTGGCTAGACGTTGAATTTTGGTCACCTGACGTCACAACCTAAATCTAACCTAATATTAACGTCTTATGACGTTGTATGCCTGCTGGGCACTAATTAAATGCACTACAGAATGTTACGTTTACACATACATACACAAATGACATGTAAACGCATCAGTTTTTAATAGCGTAATACTCACTACTCTTGAGTACTTTTGAAAGGGCTACTTTTTACTCATACTGAATAATATTTACAACAGATACTTTTTACTCTATATGCACTACATGTTTCGGCAAGTAATGGTACTTTTACTTGAGTATGATTTTTCAGTACTCTTTCCACCACTGGCGCTGTTTCATTCTCAGCGTCTCAGTCTAGTTGGTTTCGGCTGGCGCTGAGATGAAACTTGTGCAGTGTTTTCATTTATCGTCTGCTCGTGTCTTGTGTCTGTTTATGTTGTTGTTGTCAACGCACGTGGCTCGGTGTTTACATTGTGGCCGCGTGCTTTAGAAGTGTGCTTTGTGAACACGGGGTTAATGAGCTCTCTCATTGGCTGCGTCTTCTTGTCCTGTTTTACGTGAGCACATGGCTTGTGGTGTTTTCTGGTGTCATGTGCTCTCCCGTCGATTGTGTAGTCCCACCGTCTTTGTTAACCCATTATTAATTTATCATGTTCACCTGTCTGTTTAATTATTTACGCGTATATTCAT
Organism: Danio aesculapii; assembly: GCF_903798145.1. Taxonomy (NCBI): domain Eukaryota; kingdom Metazoa; phylum Chordata; class Actinopteri; order Cypriniformes; family Danionidae; genus Danio; species Danio aesculapii. The sequence continues at coordinate 43,308,646 of NC_079444.1, forward strand.
GTCTGCTGTCCTGTGCCAGTTCGTCATCGTATCTTGCCTTGTCCTGTCTTCCAGGCCTAATCCCTGCCAGTCTGCCCAGTCAAGTTTGTTTAATTGTTTTGTAAATGTTTTCCCCCTCAAGGAAGTTTATTTGACAGTTTTGCCATTTATTTTATTATAAATAAACACCCATAATTTACTGCACTTGAGTCCTGTCTCCTTTCCCCACCCACCGAACGTGACAGGAGGCACATAAGACTTATCTTAAATCTTGAAAAAGGGGTAAAATAGGTGCCCTTTAAATCAATTTGCTATGATTCAACGTTATACAATTTAAACCCATTGAGTTATTCAGTAATGACTGGTTTTCATTGTCGAGTAGATTTGGATGTTATTATTGTAGCAATTACAGTAGATTTTCAGTGGTTCGTCCGCATGCATTACTGCTACGATAGCAGTTTTGCTAATCAGCTGGACATTCAGGGCAGAGGACAGCGTGAGTTTGTAATGGAGCGTAATCAGTTAAAGAAAACAGCACTATGTCTGTGTGTCTGGGATGATTTACTTGGCTTCATTTACTGCTGTTTTCTTCTTTCCAGCCTCATTAGATATCATTGTTTGCATTGAGTGCTCACACTGAGCACTGCGGTCACTGGGGGGTTTCAGTCCAAGCTAAATGTTGATGGTCTTCATTGTATGGCGTAGAATAAAAAGTGCTTCGCTCGACTCGGTTAAGGGCAGAGCTCAAAACAGACTCGGTTCTGTGTGTTTGTACTCGACCTGAAAGATGAGCTTGTTCATGTTTAACGCAATAGAAAATGACACTGTGATTCGTATTGTAGTTGTATGATTAAAGGAACACAATAGTCTAATTTTACAACTCCCTTAGTGTTTAACAGTTGGGTTTTACCAGAGTCTTGTGGGAACACTTTTAGCTTAGCTTAGCATAGATCATTGAATCAGATTAGACCATTAGCTTCTCATTCAAAACTGATCATTTTCCTAATTAAAGCTTGATTCTTCTGTAGTTTCATCGTGTACTAAGACAGAAAATCAAAAGTTGCTATTTTCTAGGCTGATACTGAATGCATAGAGCTAAACTCTCATTCCAGCATAATAATCAAGGAACTTTGCTGCTGTAGCATGGCTGAGGCAGTGAAATGATATTACACAGCAGCTGACAATAGTCCCCAGCTAGGTAACTAGCTAGGTGACTTATAATGAAGCAGGTGGTCTTATTAGATGTCATTTTATCATTACTACAGCCCCAGTCAAGCTTTAAATAGGAATTATTATCGAATCATCAAGATGCTAATGGTCCAATCTGATTCAATGATTTATGCTAAGCTAAGCTAAAAGTGCTCCTGTCAGACCCAGAGATCGACTGAATGCAAGGGCGTAGGTTTGCACTTGACTTTGGTGGGGACGAGTGAATACAATCCTCCCACACCCCTGCCAAGAATGAATACTGTTTTTTTAATATTATATATTTTATATATTGCTATTAAAATATATTATTAACTAATCCTCTCTACATACAATTTATTAAGTTAAAATAAATAGTCAGGCGTGTAGTGTCACGTGTAAATAAGGGTACAGAGAAGGATCCAATATGCAAGTGAAAGTTTATTTGACACTGTCAAATTAAGCCAACAGGGCTGCAAATGGAGGGCGAGGACACTGGGATACTGGGTTAGGAACAGATAGGCGAAACGAAGTCCAGCAGTCACTCCTCTTAGTCCTGAGCACATACAGACTCACATAAGCAAACACAATGAACTGACAAGGAAACGTAGCCCAGATATAGGCACAATAATGAACCTCAGCTGGTGATCAAATCAAACAGCTGAGTGCCGTCATAACACGTGACCAAACAAATACACGTGGACAACCAAACAACACAAACCCACGTGACAAAACAGACCGCACAAACCTGCAACCGTGACATGTAGCTGAGGGGGTTCAGGTGGTTTGCAAGACCAAAAGTTAGATTATTATTATTATTATGTTTGAATTTATCTTATTATTCAAATGGCCAAATTCTCACTGAGGAAGGTTGAATGTTCTGGCCAGTTTGTTATTTGCCTATAAGCTTCAGTTTTTAATTTAAATAAAGTTAGCAGATTTCCCAAAAACAATTATGATAAAACATTGTATTTTAAAAATAAGTATATTTTCATATTTGAAGAGTTTATATGCAAAAACCTCTAAATACCACTTAATATTTTCTTCTAAAATTAGCATTTTTCTCCAACTCCTGTTTGTGATTTTACTTTTATGGTGACGAATACGTCCTTTCCATTGCCTTTAAAGTGAAATAACTGAACATAAACATACGAGGCTGAGAAAAATGCTCATTTTACATGGTATTTAGAGGTTTTGGCATCTGAACTCTTCATTTCTTTATTCTAAGAATTGAAAGTTCTAATTTCTAATTCAAAGTATTTTTATTACTTAATAAAAATAACTAAAAATAAACGTACAGTTAAAATGCACATGTGTAAATAAAGCAATTTGACAAAATGGTAGGAAATGTTTGGTACATCAAAAAGTGTAGTTATAATAACTATCCAACAAGATAATCCAGCAAAAATTAGTTCTTAATATGTCACTAAAATGTCATGTTTATACCTCAATTAAACAGAATGAAGAATTAATCAGGTGAATAACTGCTAAAAGGTCCAGTTTTTCAGAAAACAGATAACCCCGCTTTTCAATAAGCTGGCTACAGGTCTGAAAGTGTCATGTTAAAATAATGTTTATTAACTGATAAAGAGAGAGTTTAATAAAGACTTTCGTTTATTTTTCATACACATTAAACATGTCTCTATTATTAAGAGATGGAGCACAGGCTGAAGTTTTCTGACAAATTGTTTCAACCGATATTGGAGATGTTTACTCTCAGAGATAAGGAGAACTGGCAGGGTCATTTACTTTTACATGTAGGTGTTTATTCTGCGGTTAGCTTTTAGCAAACATTGTTCACAGACTATATCTGTCTGCTATAAAGTTTGACTGACTGTAAAAGCGTTGAAAACACTAGCAAAAGCAGCATTATCATGATGGACTCATTCAGTAGTGAACTTGAGTTTATGTGGCGTACACTTTTCGTTGAAAAAAGCTCTTTATGTCCACCTTTTTTTGCTACCGCCATCCTCATCCTCACACACATCTTACGGGAAAATTCCCCCCGCGCAGTTGTTTTGGCGCGGCTTGTATCTGACAAGCGGCAACCTCCCGCTCTCCCTCAGGAAGTCAATATGGAAGTAACTGAAACTGCAATTCATCAAAGTTCCGCTAGTCCTGGCTCCATAATAGAGCAAATTGCAATTGAGCCCACTGTTAGAATGGCCAACTTTACAGCAGAAAAAAAAGGTGTTTACAGCCTGGTACGAAGAATGATTTTGGTTCATATAGCTATTATTACCCTCCATGACAACTGAGAGGGGGGTGAATTTTTTTATAACTCATCCATTTCCTTTATATTAGGTTATATTAAGTTTGCATAATTAAGGGCGTGGCCACTTGAGTGACAGCTAGGTCTCGCTGGTCGCCGTCACTTCACCTCAGCTGAATCCGGCAGATTAGCCACTGATCTCGGCATATTCATCGTATTTTTGTGTTGTTTTATGTGGCTTTACACAGTCAGCTGCCTTTTGGACTTATTTCTTACAATTATCAGATGATATGGGATGCTGTGTGCACTTAATTGTGCTCACAAACCATTCACGCGGCTCATTTCCCATGTGAGTAAAGTTATATACTTGTATACCATCTCTATAAATGTGTTTTATTTAAGATCATTTATCATTAATATTTTTCTTTAGACCCGTAAAGCACTCCAGAATCTGACAGATTGATTAGCTGTAGGCTCTAGAACAGTCATCTGAAGCATTATCATACAGTGTTGTGCTGGAGTTCATCAATAGTCTTGCATTTACTAACACACACTATAATTGAAGTGTTTGGACGTAATTCGCGTTTTCCTCCTGTAGAAAAACGTCATAAGAACAATGTTTAGTGGCTCAATGTATTACTACAGTGTTTTTGAAAGTCTAATCACTTTATTGATATAGTGTACAGCCAAGCACATGTGGTCAGAACACAAACGAGTCGCAGGTAATAAAGTATCAAGCGTTTCTCCCAAAGTAAAGTCTGTCTGCCAGGTCTAAGCAAAGTGTCAGCAGGCGTCTGTAGCTCCGCCCACTCTCCGCCTCTTTGCCCTTGTTTGGTATGCCGCCGTGGGTGCGATGACGCGCGAACAAAATGGCGACTGTTGGCCGCGCCTACTTGTAGCTTCTTTTGCGCTCTTCAGAAACCTATGGGTGACGTCACGGACACTACGTACATATATTTTACAGTCTATGGTATCTGAAAGCAGCCTCTCACATGACAGCAGGGAAAGGCACAGCCAATCACAGTGTTCATATGTGTTTGGGGGGCGGTGCAACTTGAGGAGAGATTGTGATTTAACCCTTTCGGCATGTCTACGTTTATATTGACAGCACGATGTTTTTTAAGATAATTAAATTATTGGTGAGGACATTTCAGTAGTTGGTGGATATTGGTGGGGACACGTCCCCTCCGTCCACCCTAAATCTACGCCTCTGACTGAATGTATTCAAAAATGGTACAATTTAAGTGTTCCTTTAATTACAACAGCTTTTACCGTTTGAATAGGAGTGCACAGACTGATATTGCTTGTGTTACGGAAGTTTTATTCTCATTTTAATGCATGTTTCTTATATCTCGATGTCTCTCATTTGAACTTTCAGATACGGAGGTTTGTGACTTTGGTTGGCAGAAGTTTCAGAGCCACTGCTATAAGTACTTCACCCACCGGCGGACATGGGAGGCAGCAGAAAGAGAGTGTCGTCTGCAGGGCGGACACCTGACCAGCGTCCTGTCCCACGAAGAGCAGCTCTTCGTAAATCGTATGTTCTTCTTCATGAAATATGTCTGTGAAGCTTATAGTATTTGACTAATACTCCTCTCCATGTGCACCAGACACTTCCTTATCAACGCTTCATATTTTTGGAAAATTCGGACTTTTAATTTGTAGATAAAAGCGTCTGCTAAATAAATAAACTTGTAAAAGTGTAAAGCTGACGTGAGTCAATTTGTTGCTCATACTCAAACACTTAAACTTTGCATAAACTGGAAGTTGCGGTAGACTTTTATTTCAGTATGCTGATGTATTTCCAACTGAATCTGAATATTGAGTAGGGGGTGGGGTTTGATTTTTCTAACACCTCCTTCTCTTTTGCTGGCAGCAAACTAGCGGAGAAGCATGCTTATTACAACTAGAGAAGAACTTCCAATCACCCCTAGGGGGCTCCTCTAATGATAGGGTAGGATAAAGTTGAAGCCAATCAGCAGTTTGGGGCGTGTCCTCTAATTATGGAGAGGAGAAAGTTGTAGACAATGAGCAATGGGGGGGGGGGGGGGGGTGTTCTCTAATGATGGGGAGGAGAAAGTTGTAGCCAGTCAGCAATAGGGAGGTGTGGTCTAATGATAGAGGAGAAAGTTGTAGCCAATCAGCAATAGGGGCGTGTCCTCAAATAAAGGGAGGAAAAAGCTGTAGCCAATTAGCAGTAGGGGGCATGTACTCTAATGATGGAGGAGAAAGCTGTAGCCAATTAGCATTAGGGGGTGTGTCCTCTAATGAAGGAGGAGGAGAAAGCTGTAGCCAGTTAGCATTAGGGGTGTGTCCTCTACTGATGGAGGAGGAGAAAGCTGTAGCCAATTAGCATTAGGGGCGTGTCCTCTAATGATGGAGGAGGAGAAAGCTGTAGCCAATTAGCATTAGGGGTGTGTCCTCTAATGATGGAGGAGGAGAAAGCTGTAGCCAATTAGCATTAGGGGTGTGTCCTCTAATGATGGAGGAGGAGAAAGCTGTAGCCAATTAGCATTAGGGGTGTGTCCTCTAATGATGGAGGAGGAGAAAGCTGTAGCCAATTAGCATTAGGGGTGTGTCCTCCAATAATGGAGGAGAAGTTGTAACCAATTAGAATTATGGGTGTGTCCTCTAATGATGGAGGAGGAGAAAGCTGTAGCTAATTAACATTAGGGGTGTGTCCTCTAATGATGGAGGAGGAGAAAGTTGTAACCAATTAGCATTAGGGGTGTGTCCACTAATGATGGAGGAGGAGAAAGCTGTAGCCAATTAGCAGTAGGGGGCATGTCCTCTAATGATGGAGGAGGAGAACGTTGTAGCCAATTAGCATTAGGGGTGTGTCCTCCAATGATGGAGGAGGAGAAAGCTGTAGCCAATTAGCATTAGGGGTGTGTCCTCTAATGATGGAGGAGAAAGTTGTAGCCAGTTAGCAGTTGGGGCGTGTCCTCTAATGA
>NC_079444.1:43324975-43334975 GCF_903798145.1 Danio aesculapii
ATAACCTGATAATAAACAGAACATAACCTGAAAATATCCTGAACATAACCTAAGCATTACCAAAACATAACTTGAACAAAGTCAGAACATAAAGTAAACATAACCTCCAAATAAACTGAACATAATCTGAACATAACCAGAACATAACCTGAAAGTACTGTAACTTTAACATTGTCAGAACAACCTGAATATATCAGAACATAAACTGAACATTACCAGAATATAACCTGAATATAACCTGAACAAAACCAGAACATAACCTGAAAATAACCTTAACATGACTAGAACATAACCTGAACATAACCTGAAAGTACTGTAACTTAAACATTGTCAGAACAACCTGAATATATCAGAACATAAACTGAACATTACCAGAATATAACCTGAACATAACCAGAACATAATCTCAAAAATAACCTGAACATTACCAGAACATAACCTGATAATAAACAGAACATAACCTGAAAATATCCTGAACATAACCTAAGCATTACCAAAACATAACTTGAACAAAGTCAGAACATAAAGTAAACATTACCTCAAAATAAACTGAACATAAATTGAACATAACCAGAACATAACCTAAACATAATCTAAACATAACTTTCTTAAGATCTTTAAGCAACTAAATTTGAGTAACCTAAGGAAGTATGTCACAGACTTGTATTTTGAATAATGTATTTTGTTATGAAATACATGTAAAAATATCTTCATCCTGTTTGACAGTGTCCTGCGGTCAGCCTCCTCTCATAAAGGACGCTCAAGTCTACGGCAGCATGAAGCCGCGTTACGAGATCAACTCTCTGGTTCGATATCACTGTAAAGAAGGCTTCATCCAGAGACATGTTCCTACCATCAGATGCAGAGAAGATGGACAGTGGGACAAGCCCAAAATCACATGCTTGAATCGTAAGTCGTATGAGTTATTCTATATACTAAAACTAAAGCCATGAAAATAATTATTATATTATACAAGATGTTTCTTGATAATAAATCAACATTAACTGAAACCCAAAAAACAAACAAAAGTAAAATATAAATTAATACTATAAAGATATTTAAATGCAAAAACTAATACAAATGACTAAAACACATAACAATGGCTGAAAGCAGAAAATATATAAAAAAATAATAATTTAAACTGTAATTTAAAGCCACAACAGATTCTCAGAAATACTAAAATACCACAGAAATTATATATATATATATATATATATATGAATGAATGAATGAATATATATATGATATATATATTCATTCATTCATTCATTTGTTTATTCATCTTATAGTAATATATTATATGTTGAATTACTTTTTTTTATTTAAATTATTTATTATTTACATTTGTAATAGTATGTATTTCTTCATATTTCTGTTTGGCTTTATTTGTATTTTAGTTTTGTTTAAATTTTCTTGCTAATGTTTCATTAATTTCATTTTTTATTACTTTAATCAGATAATGAAAAAAACGTTACTTATTATTATTATTTTTTTAAAACTTTTAGTTAACAATAAAAATATACGCAACACAAAAGAAGACATATATTGTAAAAAAATGCTCTTTAACATTTTAAATTAGTTTATTTTACAAATAAAGTAGTTATTATTGGAATTTAATAAAAGGTTAAAGACATTAGTGAAGACTTTTGAAAAGTAAATACAAATTTCTTGAATTTTTTTTGCCAAAAAAAGATATACACTCACCCTCTTTTGCCTTCAAAACTGCTTTTATCCTTCATGGCGTAGATTCAACAAGGTACTAGAAATATTCCTTGTAGAAATATTCCTCCTAGAAATATGCTCTATATCGACAAGATAGCATCACGCAGTTGCTGCAGATTTGTCAGCTGCACATCCATGATGCCAATCTCCCGTTCCACCACATCCCAAAGGTGCTCTATTGGATTGAGCTCTGGTGACTGTGAAGGCCACTTGAGTACAGTGAACTTGTCTTGTTCAAGTTATCCTGCTGGAAGTAGCCATCAGAAGATGGAGACACTGTGGTTATAAAGGGATAAACAATACTCAGGTAGGCTGTGGCATTGACACGATGCTCAATTGTACTAATGGGCCTAAAGTGGGCCAAGAAAATATTCCCCATTGCACCACCACCACCAGCCTGAACAAGGCTTTCATGTTGTTGAGGCCAAATTCTGACCCGACCATCTGAATGTGGCAGCAGAAATGGAGACTCATCAGACCAGGCAACGTTTATCCAATCTTCTGTTGTCCAGTTTTGGTGAGCCTGTGTGAATTGTAGCCTCAGTTTCCTGTTCTTAGCTGACAGGAGCGGCACCCGGTGTGGTCTTCTGCTGCTGTAGCCCATCCGCTTCAAGGTTGGACAAGTTGTGTGTTCAGAGATGCTCTTCTGCAGACCTCGGTTGTATCGAGTGCTTATTTGAGTTACTGTTGCCTTTCTATCAGCTGGAACCAGTCTGGCCATTCTCCTCTGACCTCTGGCATCAATAAAGCATTTGCGCCCACAGAACTGCCGCTCACTGGATATTTCCTCTTTTTCAGACCATTCTCTGTAAACCCTAGAGATGGTTGTGCGTGAAAATCCCAGTAGATCAGCAGTTTCTGAAATACTCAGAGCAGCCCGTCTGGCACCAACAACCATGCCACGTTCAAAGTCACTTAAATCCCCTTTCTTCCCCATTCTGATGCTCACTTCGAACTGCAGCAGATCGTCTTGACCATGTCTATATGCCTAAATGCACTGAGTTGCTGCCATGTGATATGCTGATTAGAAATTTGCGTTAATGACAGTTGGACAGGTGTACCTAATAAAGTGGCCAGTGAGTGTATAAAAAAAATTCATTATGCAGTAAAAATACTCAAAAAAATTTTATTATGTATATATATATATATATATATATATATATATATATATGTTTTAAAAACAAGAATAAATGATGCCAAAAAATTACATTTTGACATAAGCAATTTTTTTAAACGAACATATCTTTCCTTTTATTCCGCAGCGTCTACCTTCCAGAAGATGTATGCACACAAATACCAAAACAATAACTATTACAACAACAGTAAGAGACGCTTCAGTGAATCTCAGTACCGCCATCGCTGGTCAAAAACAGCAGAAGAACTGAAACACTGATCTCCATCCAGATCTACAGATGCTTCACGTCTATCTTTCAAGACAAAACATGTGCCTGATGAATGTTTTATAGAGCCGCAAAGTGAATTTCCCTGAGGGACTGCAACAAAACAATAATGATAACAATAAAAAACATCTTCACACACACACAGCCACTGAGAGTGTACTATGACTATGCAAATGTATACATTGCATTTTATAATAATGTCTTAATGTTTGGATGTTGGAGAAGGGGTCGGGGCTTAAATGTATATAGTAGAAATGATGATCAAGTCAATGCAGCTGTGAATTGGTGACTGTTATATTTCTGAATTCATCCGTAAGTTTTGCTTACGAAGAACTGGATTTCCTTTTCTCTCCGGCTCAGTAAGAGAGCACTATGGTACGAGCAGTTTACAGATAAAAGGACAATAGGCTTTATATGTTTGTTTTGCATTGTGGCGAAGGGGTTTGAATGGGATGTCACAAGTCTGGAGGACAAACAATGCTCAAAGACTGCAACTCATGACTGGAAAACAAATCTCCACCGTCATCATCATCTTCAGATAACACCATTGTACACTCTCACAATCATATTCTCATCAAAAATTATATATTTTCTGTGTGTGTTTTGTTTTGAAATATGTGGGATTGTAATATAACCATTTTACCTTTATTTTTAAATGAATGTCTTGGTAAAAAAATGAATATATGAATACTGTACGTGTGGTATATGTGAATGAACTCGCATTTTTCTTTTGTCAAACATTATTAGAAATGTTATAAGCCACAGAAGTTTAATTTATTGGTGAAGATACATATAACGATGAATGAACTGTGAGATTTTGAATAATAAAGCGCTATTAGAATACTATGAATATGTTTACTTTGTGTGTGTGTGATCTTGCATTATTAAAAACCCATGTTAATTGCATGTTTTTCTCACATTAAGAACCTTTCTTTTAACTCAATATATAAAACAATTGATTAAATTAATGAATAAAACATTTTAAAACATACAGTGCTCAGTATATATGAGTACACCCCTCACAAATCTCTCTTTTAAATTCAATTAATAGGAAGCTATACAATATATTTGTGCATTTACATTAGATTAGTCAGTACTAAAGCCAAATCTGGAGCTTATCTAACAATATAACTTATGATAACAGTCCAAAAACTAGTACACACAAATGTATATGTTATAGAAAAATAGTAAATACAAATTTGTAATTTAGATGAAATTATGAATAAGTTACGTAGGCTACACAATATTTTCTTGTCTAATTATATTTAACAAAAACTCCAGGTTAATTGCTTTGTTTTTTATAATAGCGTGTCAATTCTCCCATTAAGAACATGTTTACGCCTTCCTTTATATTCAGACAACTTATTAAATTAATATATTAGGAAGTTTTAAAAAGGCTTTCCTTCTGAAAAATCCAGCTTAAACCAGCCTAGGCTGGTTGGCTGGTTTTAGGTGGTTGACCAGCCTGGTTTTAGAGGGGTTTTGGCCATTTCCAGCCTGACCAGCCTGATTTAAGCTGGACATAGCTGGTTTTGGCTGGGCTCCCAGCCTGGCTAGGCTGGTCAAGCTGGTTTTAGCTGGTCATAATCCAGCCTGACCAGCTAAGACCAGGCTGGAAACCAGCCTGGAAATGGCCAAAACCCCTCTAAAACCAGGCTGGTCGACCAGCTAAAACCAGCCAACCAACCTAGGCTGGTTTAAGCTGTTTTTAACAGTAGGGTTATATTATTAATTTCAGTAATTTTTTTATGTAAATAGTTTTTCCCTTTTGTAATTTTGTTCTTGTCCCACTACATTTTACACATTTCCAATGTTAATTCATAGAAATGTTTTTTTAATTGCATTTTTTAAGTTCACACGTGAATTCAGATTTTTTTGTGTGTTGCTAGCTTCTTGGTGCAGTAAAACATTGCTCTTTAATTTGAACAATCTTTTTCAATTATGAAGTTAGACATTTTAAAACATTTACTACATAACACTTTTAATTTCAGTTCATTTTTATGTAAATGGTTTTGTGATTTTGTTTAAATTATGAATAAGTTGCTTAGCATTTAACAAAAAAAAAACATTTTGCATTTTTAATAGCATGTTGCATTGAGAACATGTTAAAGCTTTCCTTGTAATTCAAACAACTTATTACAATAATAAATGATAAATAAAGGTTAAAAGGCTAATATTATTAATTTCAGTAAATGTTTATGTATTTTTCCCTTTTGCAAATTTGTTAAAATAAGTTACACAGTAGCCTGTTTTCTTGTCTGACTATATTTAACAAAAACCCCATGTTAATTGCTTTGTTTTTTCTTCAAATAAAGCCTTCCATTTAATTCAAGCAACGTATTAAATTAATAAATTAAGACGTTTTAAAAAGGCTAATAGTTTATTATTTCAGTTAATTTTATCCCAAAAATATGTATTATCCTCTTCTGTAATTTTGTTAAACTTATGAATAAATTGCACCACGTTTTATTGTCTGACTAAATTTAACACATTCCCTATATTTATGCTTGGAAATGTTGGTTTTTTAATTGCATTTTAAGAATCATATCCAAAAACAATGTTCAAATTACATTTAACAATCTTACTTTAATTTTGACGCAAGTGTTCTTGTTTGATTGGTTTAGTATCTAAGAGCTAAGAATCAGTGATGGCCTTTGTTATTAAGGGCTAGTTGCACAAAATGGCGCCGAGCTCCGCAATTATTATTTTATTTATTTACAAAAATCCCGCGCTCATTGTGACGGAAATGCTGCTAGCATAATGCTAGCCAGCACAGCACGATGTAACAGCACTTCATAAAAAGTCCGCTGATGTTGACCAATAGAGGGCGATGTAACTTTTCTCGCGCTACTATTTCATCTAGTTTACGTGACAGGAACTAACAGACATGTTTTGACAACGTTTTCCGACGCCGAAACTCACTTGACAAGGTAAGTTGGTGGTTAAATACAACACTGTTTTGTTTGAAGCTCTGTTTGATATCTATCTGACCACGTGTTTTCTGAAAGTAAATGAAGACCGAATATGGAGGTTGTGGTTTCAGTTTAGGCCTGTCCATATCATTGTTATAATCTTTAGTTTAAAACCCTAAATAATGTAGTTTAATGGGATGCATTTAGCTTGTTCTAGCATAGAGGTATGGTTTTATATTCGGACTTTCCCCTTAATAATATAATTTCATAAAAGTATTACTTGCAAACTCTAAATAGCAAAATCATTTTAGCAGCCAATGACTATCAAAGTACAACATTGTTCACAGTCAAATAAACAGTGTTAATGTTGTTTTCAAGTCACACTTACATGCTAATTCCGATCGAATATTCAAAGTAACTTGGTAAACAATAAAGAGACTTCTAAATGAATGAATGTGCGAATATAAAACCAACTTTACCTCTATTGTTTTGGCCATGTTGACTAGTTAACTAGTGTACCTTTAAATTTATCCAAATTCATCACGTATTTACTGAGAAAACTCATTGTTTTTGTACTTTTGGAAAGCCTTTCCCTGCATAAAATTGTAGAAATGAGCTTCTCCCTAATGCTAAAGCTATCTGTAAGCCCGAAGAAATTGTTTCTAGTTCCACTTGGACTAGTCATAACATAAGACAAGTAAAAAAGCAGAACTGACTATTAAAATAAGAATTGTTAGTAATAATTATAAAGATACTAGTACTAATGAATAACTACTAGTATCTATTTAATATTTACTAGTATCTAATGAGCTGGTACCAGTATCTATTTAACAAGTACTGGTATCTATTAAAACAATACTAGTATCTAATGAATAAGTACTAGTATATAATAAACAATTGTTAGAATAATAGAAATGTATTATAACCATATGCTCACTAAAGCAGCTGTACTGACAGAAGTCTAGCCTTTTAGTAAAACGAGCCAATCACTGGTTTGTTTACACTGTACACTCAGTTGAATAAGCTGGAAAAGACAGAGAAATTATGCTAAGGATGACTTGAGAATCTCCATTAAATATGCCATATACTGTAGTTTCTATTTTTTCTTTTAACAAAACAGATGTTGAGATGTAGGCTTACTGTATATGATACATATGTATATCACACAGGCTCCTCAATGTACTCTGATTTCTTTTTTAAACCTGCACTAAATATTATTAATTTATCTATGAAAAAATAGTAAAAACAAATATTATATTATTAACAATAATCTGTTACAATAATCAATATATGGACTGATAGTACAACACATGGACGTGACCTCAGTCATTTTTGGTGATGCAATATATATATCACCCATACATAAAAAAACAATTCTAACAACGTTTTAGCTGATTGCACAAGATCTCTATCTCTATTGGAGGACTCAGTGTCAGTATGGTTAATAAACACTATAGTATTTACTATAAATTATTGTATATTTCCATGTGGGTGTCTGACGACTGAACATTAGTGGTGGAAAGAGCACTGAAAAATAATACACAAGTACCATTACATGCCTAAACGTGTAGTGCAAGTAGAGTAAAAGTATCTTCTGTAAATATTACTCAAAGTAGACCTTTCAAAAGTACTCGAGAGTAGTGAGAATTACTCACTAATAAAGTCCCTTTAAGACAAGTCCTTTCACTCGGCGGCCTTCTCGGGCAGTATGCTCGGGCATTCTGTTTGAATGGAGAAACATCAAATTCTCTGAAACTGCTTTCCAAGCTTATAATTGAATTTCATATTAGGAATCACCAATAAAATCAAACAACAACTGTCTCTTTAGGTTCATTTCTAAATGTCTAAACCACACAAAATCTGCAGAAACTTACATCTGCTCCAAGCCCCTCCCCCAGAGTGTCATCAGTTTATAACGATCAATGATTGGCTCCTGTACTAGAAGGTGGGCTTTTTTTCGCCATATAGCGATCGATGATTGGCACCTGTACTAGAAGGTGGGCTTTTTTGTGCCATATAGCGATCAATGATTGGCTCCTGCACTAGAAGGTGGGCTTTTTTCGCCATATAGCGATCGATGATTGGCTTCTGTACTAGAAGGTGGGCTTTTTTTCGCCATATAGCGATCGATGATTGGCTTCTGTACTAGAAGGTGGGCTTTTTTCGCCATATAGCGATCGATGATTGGCTCCTGTACTAGAAGGCGGGCTTTTTTCGCCATATAGCGATCGATGATTGGCTCCTGTACTAGAAGGCGGGCTTTTTTTGCCATATAGCGATCGATGATTGGCTTCTGTACTAGAAGGTGGGCTTTTTTCGCCATATAGCGATCGATGATTGGCTCCTGTACTAGAAGGCGGGCTTTTTTCACCATATAGCGATCGATGATTGGCTCCTGTACTAGAAGGCGGGCTTTTTTCGCCATATAGCGATCGATGATTGGCACCTGTACTAGAAGGCGGGCTTTTTTCGCCATATAGCGATCGATGATTGGCTTCTGTACTAGAAGGTGGGCTTTTTGCGCCATATAGCGATCGATGATTGACTCCTGTACTAGAAGGTGGGCTTTTTTCACCATATAGCGATCGATGATTGGCTCCTGTACTAGAAGGTGGGCTTTTTTAGCCCTATAGCGATCGATGATTGGCTCCTGTACTAGAAGGTGGGCTTTTTTCGCCATATAGCGATCGACAATTGGCTCATGTACTAGAAGGTGGGCTTTTTGCGCCATATAGCGATCGATGATTGACTCCTGTACTAGAAGGTGGGCTTTTTTTCGCCATATATCGATCGATGATTGACTCCTGTACTAGTAGGTGGGCTTTTTTTCGCCATATAGCGATCAATGATTGGCTCCTGTACTAGTAGGCGGGGCTTTATTCACCATATTGACTGTTACACTTTTCCCCATTCAAAAAGAAATGAGTGACATGTCTTGTGTATTCTATAGTCTTTGGTATTACGCTGTAAAAAGCTGATGCTTTTACATGTTTTTGTGGATGTGTGCAAACGTAACATTCTGTAGTGAATTTCGTTATTGCCCAATAAGCACACTGCATCATAAAATGTCAATATAATGTTAGATT
Organism: Danio aesculapii; assembly: GCF_903798145.1. Lineage (NCBI taxonomy): Eukaryota > Metazoa > Chordata > Actinopteri > Cypriniformes > Danionidae > Danio > Danio aesculapii. The sequence goes on from NC_079444.1 coordinate 43,334,096, forward strand.
TAGGTCATGATGTCAGGTGACCAAAATGTAATGTCTAGTCAGCGTCTAAGGACAACATTATTTTGATGTCCAATAATGACGTTGACACTTAGTTGATTTTAGGTTGTTAGAAAGTTACCAAAATATAACGTTGAGCCAACATCTTAAACCAACATCATACTGACCTCAAATACGGATATTTATTCGTCAAGTTTGGCAACCAAAATCCAACATGACGTCATAGTGGTAACATCCACGCAGCGTCAAGCTGTAACATCATTAGACGTTGATAGTTGGTTGATTTCAGGTTGGACATTGACGTCACCCTGACATTGAGTTCTGATGTAAACCTGATTTTCACTTCCAAACAAAATGCAACATCCCAACGACATTGGGGTACAATGTTAATCTGGCGTCATGTTGACGTCCTGTGCCTGCTGGGTGTTTAAGGCAATTTTCTCATCCGTGACATGCATCTAAACAATCTCTGGGTCAATGCATGTAAAATTTTGGACATTTTCTTGGACACTTTGAATACTTCCAAACAGTTTGGTGCAATTATAAATCGCCTATGTCTTGAGTAATTGATTGGACAGGAATCACAGGACTGATTTTCGTAATCCCCATAGACAGGAAAAAATAAAGTAGTGGAGTAAAAATACCGATACTGCACTAAAAATGTACTCAAGGGAAAGTAAAAGCACACATTTTTAAAACTACTCAGTAAATTACAATTCCTGAGAAAAACTACGAGAAACTACTCGATGACAGTAATTTGAGTATTTCTAATTAGTTACTTTAAACTACAGCTGAAAATAGATCTGGTAGCAGATATTTCAGCCTCTGTTACTCTTTACCTTGCACTTTTTTTTGTTAGCATTTATTATTATTTATTTAGGAT